>NC_132891.1:29413541-29713541 GCF_030463535.1 Salminus brasiliensis | reverse complement strand
TTTGTTGTTATTATATGGCTTTACCTTGCATTATTTGTGCAAACAAAGTAGACTAGGACTTGACACAGCAGTACAAACCTAATCTCCCTGTATTTACGTAGAAGTGAACAGCAAGATGTTCTTGAAGAATTTCATGTCAAGTTTTCATCACCATAAAATATGCCATATTTAAGTTTGTTTCCCATGTTCAATTCATTTTACTTCAACAAATATTAAATATAATTTGACTTCATTTTCCATATGTTATAGCTTTCTCTGTCATTATGGCCAGAACAATGAGCAGTGTTGATCATTCTGGACATTAGGGATGTGCATTTTACTAGAAACTTGTAATGTACTCTAATGAATTTGAGTTGAATATATTATAAATACAATGGGCAGAAAAATGAACTGAACTAATAGCTGAAACTAAGGTGAGGCCTTAGTCTTACTTTTTTTATGACTTTGTGTGAGGGATGGGTGGGGTCTCCCACAACACTGGTGACTTTGCGGATGCAGTGTGTGGTGTAAATGTCCATAATGGAGGGGAGAGAGCCCTCGATGATCTCAGCTGTCCTCATTATTCACTGTAGGGTTTTGCGGTCAGAGATGTTGTAATTCCCAAAGCAGACAGTGATTCAAGCTCAGAAATCTGCAGTCCCCCTGTGAAACATGGTGAAAAAAGGGAGGGGGAGATGAACTTTCCACTGTCTCCGCAGGAAGTAGAGGTGCTGCAGGGCTCTCTTGGCTATGAAGCTAGAGTTAAGTGACCTAGGGAGGTTCTCTGCAGTGTGAACACAGAGGTACTTGGTGCTTAGCAGGGGGTGGTCACCTAATACAACCATCTAATACAACCATCTTCTAAGTTTTCTCCACATTCAGACTGTTTGTCGGTTCTGCACCAGTCCGCAAGACACTGCACCTCCTCTCTGCATGCTGACTTGTCGTTCTTGGTTTTGCCATGACCCTCGCAGTCCCCTGACCTGAACATCATTATAAATCTGGGAATAAACCTTAAAAGAGCAGTGCAGCAGAATGGCTCAAGAATCACACAGTACTTGGAAGTCCTTTCCAAGAACTAATGGGAGAAAACTCCCTAAACAACTGAACTGAAAGACTTTTAGCTGCTACAAAACAGCTTTAACAAGCTACGATACCTGCCAAAGAAGTACTGTTTATGCGGGGTGTCCAAACATTTTCTTTTGGACCCTTTTTACCTTTTTGTCCTTTTAAGGCTGAAAGAATGCAAAAAAGGGGAATCTTGCTTTCAGTATTAAAGAAATGCTTCCGCAGTGTTTTATGGTCTCTTTGTTGTATTTTTAACCTGCAGGTCGAACTGCATGTGCATCTAGATGGCGCAATCCGGATTGAGACCATTATGGATGTGGCTAAGTAAGTGGAAATGCGTGCTGTGTGTTTTTTAGTATTCTTGCCATGAAATGTTCTTCCTTAATTTTATAAAACTAGATCAACCGTGATGTAAGTCATGATGTACTGATACATGTCACTGTTTCACAAGCCCTTATATTTACTAAACAGGAACTTTTACAGGAAAAGGATAAAAAGCTTTCAATGGAATGAATTGAAATGTTTTATTTATATTCATTTATCTTTTTTATAAATGAAAAAGATTGTATTCCATGTCATTTTGGAGCATTTCTATTGGTCCTTGTCTAATAAAATTGAAGGCCTATTCATACAGGGTCATGCAAGTTTTGAAAACCCACAGATGTTAATGATGTTTCACACAAGTCCAAAACTGACAGACAGTGGCACTGCCTACATTTTTCAATTAGAGCCTGCTCTGTTTTCTTCTCTTAACGGATGCGTTAAAATCAGGCTGACCAGTCAGAGCTCCGTTGTTATGGTTGAGCATTAAGGCGGTGGCAGCTCTTCTTGTTCATAGCAGAGCACAAACGCTTATTACGAGCAGCAACAAGCTGACTATAAGAATGCAGATGTTAAAGAAAGCAAATGGCGGAGGAAAGCTGAAAGGCTAGGGAATGACTGTCAGTACTCAGCAGACACTTTATGTAGCCATTTTTTATGTTTGTCTAGGTGCATCTTAAAGTGTTTGTGTCCACTAACTATAGAAACCGCTAACTATAGCTTCCCCTGCTAATCAGCACTCGGGTGGAAGAATAGACACTTGGCGACCATGCTCTGTAACTTTACATGGTCTGTCAGTTGATCTAGTAGATTGGAATTTCTAGGAGGGAAGACATTTCTTGCATCCTATTTCAGAACCACGCTGGGATTCAGTGAGCTCTTTAGAACCACCTTTACTATTCCTTTACTGATGTGTGAAAAGGCAGACTGCATGGCTAGGTTATTTTATACACCTGTGGGACAGAATGAAACACCTGAGTTCAATGATTAAGGGGTGTGACCCAATACTTTTGTCCATATACTGTATAATGAGTTTTGATCCGAATTGCTTTGTTATTACATACAAAGTGGAATTATAACCTCATTTTAAAACGTTTAAATAAAAAAAAGAAAAAAGTCTCTGAAATGTCACTGGTGTTCCTAAAAAGGCCTTTTAATGGTCCCAAACTCTGCATACAAGGTGTAGTGGTTTTCCAAGTCACTGAGATCCTGTTAATGTTTGTATGCTTTTTAAGTGAGTGGCTATAATTGTTTTAATCTTTCCGTGGCTGTGTTTCAGGAGGCGAGGTATTTCTCTCCCTGCAATCACGGTGGAAGGGATGACCAGTCTGGTCACAGTCCCTGAACCGTCAACGCTCACAGAGTTCCTGGGCAAGTTCAGTGAATTCATGCACGTCATTGCGTAAGTATTACACCACAGTGAGAAGAGCCAAAACCTGCCTGGAAGTTCCTAATGACGCTAAACATAGCTGCTGAGTGCAGGGAGTGAGCTCTAAGCTTCTTTGTCAGCAGAGCCTTTGCAGTGAGGCTTCGCATGTGGCTGGAGAAAGTGATGTAATTACTCTTTTCTTTTATTGCATCAGGGACACACAAACAGTTCCAGCTTGTAGAAGAAAGAGCAGGGATAAGTGTGGAAAGGGATATAATATATAATGCAATGTAATAATTCTTGCCTACTTCCACCAGCAGCCAGTGATTTATCCACCCGAGAGATAATACTCACCTGTTTCAACCCACAACGTGCTGGATGTTTTCCCGCAGTGCTGAAAAATTAAATCCCACCCACTAGTTATGGTTTGGATCACGCAGGACCCGTGGACATGCACGCCTTTTGCAGACCTTGGTACCGACCAAGGGAAGGTGTCCCCAAACTTTTGCAGGGCAGTGTATTCTCCAGCATCAACTGGCCAGAGATGGTCTCAAAATGCAGGTCACGTTGGCCGGAACACCACGCCTTCTCCATAGCAATAGACTTAAAGACAGAACAGCTCCTGCAGAGTCAGATCTGGGGTCTCCCATAACTCCACGCACTTCACTCTTGGCTGGAAAGCGTTTTTAGGCAAGGCTGCGCTGCTTCAGCAACATGAGCCTATAAATGGCCTTTATTTAGTAAGGAAATGCTCCGGGGCAGCTGACCTGCAGTCCGACTGAATGAAGGGTTTTGCCAGCGGAGCCTTGAAAAACTACACCAGCGTGAGGAACTCGCTGACCGCTTTTGGCTTGCACAGGACTTTGCTTTGTTTTTGCTCAGAGCGCTAAAAACCATTCCCCCTGCGGGTCGTGTGGTGCAAACCAGCCGCTGGCATTGTTCCTCATTCAGTCTGGGTTTTCAGCTGATGCTTTTAAAACGTGACCCGCTTCGGCAAAGGAAGTCAAAAGGGGAAATAATATATGGATTGTCGGGGAAGGCAGTGAGGTGAAAGATCCAGTGCCGGCTGGGGAGCGCATTAAGCATGCTTCAGCATTGCATAGTGGAGGTCTTTATGGCTGCTGAATGAAGCACATGGCTTGATATGAGTGTGTGACCTTTTTAGGAATTCCTCATATGGAATCTTCAGATCCCTCTGTACAGCTTTGTAGAGATAATTCTGTGTGTATATTATTCTATAAACACAACTAACTCCCTAACTCCACAATTTTTCCACAATTCCTAAATCCACAATTTCAGGAGCATAATCTCAAATTTCAAAGAGATCCACAGCAAGAACGTAATCCCAAATTTCCAAAAGTTATCCACCCCAACTCTCAAAGTGATTCACAGTTCCAAGAATACAATCCCAAATTCCAAGGAAATGAATGAACCTTCTTTTACTGTTTGCTGTGAAAGTTAGATTTGGGTCTACTAACACGATTGGCCTGATTTCTAGACACTCAGGAGTGTAGTTCAAAGATAAGCTCAGTTTCTAATTAGACACTGGATATCGCCCTATTCGCAGCCTCAGTTTGAGTTTAAGTTTAAGTTATCTCACAGTCTTGAATAACGGCCAAGAGCTCATTAAACTGTTGTTTGCAGTGCGGCTCTGAAGTAGTCTAAAGTAGAGTGCCATCATCAGTTATCTCTGAAGTGCCTCCAGCAGTTGACAGCTGACCTCAGCAATTAAGGCTCAAGTATCATTTGCTTTCTCAGAAGCAGCAGGGCAGGAGACTGCGTTGGCGGGCGTAGGCTTGGGCTTGGGGCCAGCCCAGTTCAGGTCAGCAGAAGTGTCTTGCCTATAGCTCAGCACCAGTAATAGCTCC
This sequence comes from Salminus brasiliensis, assembly GCF_030463535.1. Lineage (NCBI taxonomy): Eukaryota > Metazoa > Chordata > Actinopteri > Characiformes > Bryconidae > Salminus > Salminus brasiliensis. The sequence goes on along the minus strand of NC_132891.1, from coordinate 29,708,936 downwards.
AGCCCGTGCACTCCTTCAGTCAGATTAGCTCCATTCACTGAAACGCCAGGCTCGGGCCAGCAGCTCAGGACACGGGCCAGCAGAGGAGTTGGTGTCCTTCCTCCAGCCATGCTTTCCCAGATATGGAACACCTTTCAGTGTATGAAGCTTCTTGGGTTTTTTAAAAAGGTCTAAATTTTCATGTGGTTGTTTGTGCTTAATAGTTTTGAAATGAGCAGGAATTTAGCTTTTCATCTGGCAGTGTTTTAGTGCAGTGCTTTTTCTGTGGTAACTCATGGCTACATGATTCCTTGCATGGTTGCAGTTCATTCCATTGTGTTTATTTCTCTTTGTTCTTTGTTTCATGTGTGGTTCATGTTGTCGCTGCTGCAGAGGGGACCGAGAAGCCATTAAGAGAATAGCCTACGAGTTTGTGGAGACCAAAGCTAAAGAGGGAGTGGTCTATGTGGAGGTGAGGTACAGCCCCCACTTTTTGGCCAACAGCAATGTGGACCCGATACCATGGAACCAGAAAGAGTGAGACATCTGTTCTTTTTATAACTTTTTCAGTAATTAACACATGGGACAGAGGTAAATTGTACAGTGTCCTCTATAATGTTTGGGACAAAGGCATGTTTTCTTTTTTACTGTCTCTTTACTTTTACGTTCTCAGGTGTAACACAGTGAAACATGCTGTTTTTTTCCTTCATGGAGGGCTTTTATTGGCTGGTTTACAGCACAAGTGAATCGGACACAAACCTTGTATCTCCAAAATGTCAACTTTACAGGACAAGGAAAACGCCTTCTTAACTCTTAATGGAAGTCAATAGATTATGTGAAAAAGTGAAAAACAGCTAAAATGGAGATACAAGGTTTCCCTGACAGCAGTGATGTATTAGCATGGTTTTACACTGTACTAAAAACACTGTATTTATCCCCCAGTCTTACCGAAGAATGTTGCTGTCCTCTCAGCATGATGTGCTGTTAGCAAGCTAAAGACATTTTCCTTGAGTTAGCTTTTAGCCCATTTGGTTTGGCCTGTTTGGGCTGGGTATGTACATTTTGGGGGTATACATATAATGTGTCTAAAGTGTTTAAAAACAGTTTGGGAATTCTGGAATCTCCAGATTTTCTTTTTGAAGAGGAACAACATTGTTCACAGTTTATCACTTCCATGTTCCAAACTTTCAGTACTACAGAAGAAAAAACTTTGTCTCAGATATTACTGTAACACATTGTAATCACTCTCCTGGAACGCCATTAGTGGTGTGACGGATCACTGATGATCTGTGATCCTGCTGTTAGTTTTTACAGTGATTATTTCCTTAGTCTGGACCGAGAGAGGGGTAAAAACCCTTATTGTGCCGTTAGGCAATGAAGCCACACATCTGCAGCAACATCACTCTGGTGTGTGAGTGGAGAGTAGAGTTATATTAGTGTGAGTGGGAGTCTCATATGGACATGGGCTGAGTGTAAAAAGGAAAAGTCTTCAAATAAGAAGTCTTCAACCTCAGAGTGACTGACTCCACTATTAACTTTTACTGTCGATGTCTAAGTGTGAGAGAGACTCAATCACTCAACCTCTACATCACAAACAGGCAGTGTCGAGGCCACTGATAAAAACATAAAAAAGTAAAAAAAAGTCACTGATAAAAACATACAGATCACATCAAAATGAGTCACTAATACAAACGAACAAACAAGCAGTGCCGAAATGAATCACTAATGCAAACGAACAAACAAGCAGTGCCGAAATGAATCACTAATGCAAACGAACAAACAAGCAGTGCCAAAATGAATCACTAATACAAACGAACAAACAAGCAGTGCCAAGATGAACCACTAATGCAAACGAACAAACAAGCAGAGCCCAAATGAGTCACTAATGCAAACGAACAAACAAGCAGTGCCGAAATGAATCACTAATACAAACGAACAAACAAGCAGTACCGAAATGAGTCACTAATGCAAACAAACATGCAGTGCCAAACTGTATCCCTAATGCAAATAAACAAGCAGTACCCAAATGAGTCACTAATGCAAATAAACAAGCAGTGCCCAAATGAATCACTAATGCAAATAAATAAACAAGCAGTGCCCAAATGAATCACTAATGCAAATAAATAAACAAGCAGTGCCAAACTGTATCCCTAATGCAAATAAACAAGCAGTGCCCAAATGAGTCACTAATGCAAATAAACAAGCAGTGCCCAAATGAATCACTAATGCAAATAAATAAACAAGCAGTGCCCAAATGAATCACTAATGCAAATGAATAAGCAGTGGCGAAGTGAGTTTTTTAAACATTAATAATACAAGGTAATCAGGATTATTAAAAGGTCCTTATTTTGGTTAACTGAAACGTTCCTTTTTGTATTAGTCTTAATGGGACAATAACAGTTTTATTCTGAGAGATTACAATTTGTTTGAAAAGGGCCAGATTAAAATGGAATGACCATAATCCCATACAGAGGTCAGAAGTGGAATAATTTAGGTTATGGACCCTTTTAAAATGAGAAATTTTAGTTTTGTTATGCTGTGATCTGATCTATATATAGATACCTGACCTGGGTTTAGATTTGGTGTCATTTCTAAAGTTTCCTAGCCTGTCTGAGTGGCAGTAAAGCTGTTTTTGACCTTGTCCTTTGGCTGTCTCCTATCTCTTTGCTGCCAGAGGTGACGTGACACCAGACGAAGTGGTGAATCTTGTGAATCAGGGGCTAAAGGAGGGCGAGAAGGACTTCAAGACCAAAGCCAGGTCCATTCTGTGCTGCATGCGCCACATGCCAAGTAATGTAACTCTCTCTCTCTCTCTCTCTCTCGCTCTCTCTCTCCGTCTCCGTCTTGTCACCATGTGTGTACACCATGTTCCTATCTGTGTGAGAGGGTAGGGAAGCCATTCCTCGCTGTCAGGCTTGGAGTAAAACCTCATTAATCCACAGCCGGAGCTGGTTAGGAATCTCTTTGCTCACTCTTAGTTACTCGGCTGCATCTGCCTGCTGGACTTCAGCACACATTCTGTGTCATAAGGTCTCTTGATTTATTTTTGCTGCTATCTTAGGTGTGGTATGTGGGGTGGGGAGCTGGGTTAGAGCATCTGAGGGGGCTCACTCTGTGTAGTCTGCCCAGATTTCACCCCGGATCCACTCTCTGATAGGACAGCTACACGGCACAAAGTGGATACGATTTATTTCCTGTTCTAAAATGTGACCTATGTATATTTTAAAAAAGATCACAAATAATTGAATGCAATCAAATCCTCACAGCAGTGCTCCAAAATCAAGTAGAAGGCCTTCCTTGGACACTAGAGACTGTTACTTTAACACTAGCCCTATATAGGACGAAACAATGAATGAGCAGGTGTCCCAATACTTTTGTCCATATAGTGTACCAGTACCCCTGCTAAAGCTAATACTAAGTGTTGAGGCAGGTGCTAATGCTCCTTGATGTCACAAGTGTTAAGAGGTGGAGAGTTAGGCTTAGGCTGCTGGAATGAGTTTACGACATCTGCCAAGAAGTTTGCGTTTCTCCTTTATTGATGGACCAACTTAACAAAAGAAAGCATTCAAAAAGCATTTTTGTGATTGTGATTTTATTTATTTCTTTATTTTTTTAAATCATATTTTGATATAAAAAAAAGGTGGTTGGAGCCACGAGTTGCAATTTCCGATGTTTAAATCAGGCATCAGAAACTTAATATAAAACAGATGTGAGTTCGATCTGAACTGAAACTACTCTGAATGAACTTGCATCCTCATTTAGAAGGTAAAAAATACAGCGCATCCAACAAGAATGAAAGCCCTGTACGTCTTTTCTATAGTAATAAAAAACATGGCATCACACAAAACACACAAATTTTAAATACTGATCTATTTGATGCTAATCTAACCTCTCTGACCACAGACTTGAACCAGAAAATAATGGTTTCTTGCACAGTGGCCTCTAGGGTGCCTACATAAACAGACAGTTTAGTAGACTAGCATAACTTACCTAAATGTAATTGGTTTAACTAACTTTTTAAAGTTATTTAAATGTTTGCTTTAAGGTTTTATTAGCTACGAAATATCAGATCAGACTGTGTATAAGCACATTCTCATTATTAAACTCTGACAGGAAAAATCACAACTTGCTGATGTCAAGAACTGCTATTATTATGCTCAAACATTTTGTGTTTTATGTGTGTGTGTTCTGTGTGCAGACTGGTCCATGGATGTGGTAGAGCTGTGTAAAAAGTATCGGAATGATGGAGTGGTGGCCATAGATTTAGCAGGTGATGAGTCTCTGGACTGCACAGCAAACATCGGACACTTGAATGCATACAAGGTATGAACTGCCACTTAGCGACTGTTCATCATAGATGTTTTCTAAACCTTAACCTGGAATAGTCCTCGACTTACTTTGTGACCAGTGATCCTCTGGAGATTGCTTCATGGAAGAGGACCATAAAGATTCTTCACATTTGACCACCACACCTGTGTCATTAATTGGAGAAAGATAGCTCAGGAAAGATTAATCTTTATTAGGCCTATTATAAAGAAACCATAGGGGAATTTGCTGATGTTTATGAGCTGGTTATTGCATTTCTTATCTGTGACTTGTTGATCTATTCAAGGTCTCCTCTAAGACTGTGGAATCATTCTTACATACTACAGGGACACACTGATCTTACACGAACTCATGCTGAGCCTCATTCATTAAAACTTTATAAATACTCTAGCAAACAGCGAGTAAAATGGACCCTGCTTACACTAGTCACGTCATCTGGATCGTATTTGTATACATACAAGATTTTAGTCATGTGCAAAAAGCTCTGGTTATTCAGACTGACATCTGATTGCTGTGTGGGACAGACTATGCAAATTTGCTCGCTGCCCAGCAATTATTACTGGTGTTTTGGTTGTACTTGGAGGGTTTCAGGTGGTGGAACGCTTCTTGGAGAGACTGAGACGTTAATACTGTTTTAACATGCGGCTCAAATGCGCCTCAGACCTCCTCCTGAGGTGGTTTGGGTGATCGGATTTGTATCTGGTTGAAATGCTTTTTGGGTGTGTTTACCTTTGCGTTATTATGTGGCTTGAGCCTGATCCAAATATTATACTGAAACTAAAGATCCATGAAGTGAACAGGTCTAAACTGTCCTAAAAACTCTCTACCATATAGGTCATGTAAACACCAGATTTGCTAGAGTTATTCTGTGTCAATACAGATACGGTTATTGCTTCATGTCTCAAGCCTAATACATGCACAGTGACAGTCACTGATGCTTTAATGATTGCACTGCATATGAAAATACAAACAAGAAAATAAAAGACAAAATATATCATCAACTATTCAGATAAAAAAATTACTAAATGATGGGCATGATGATGGTACAATGGGTGGTAATAGTGGGAATAACCTCCCTTGACTCCCTCGACACTAGCGAGATGTTCTGAAGCCACCGTAGTGAAGGTGTACTAAGAATAGACTTTTCACACATAGGGGCCCCGGGTGGTCCAGCGGACTAAGGCACCGCTGTCACTATGATCAGAGGATCGCTAGAGCACAGTTGGCCTTGCTCTCTCTTCAGGGTGGGTAGATACCACCCCACACTTCGCTTTGCTGCGGAGCTGGCCGCCACTGGTGTCTACAGGCCGGTGCGTTGGAGCCAGATATGCTGCGCTTCCATCTAGGCACATTGGTTTGCAGTACGAAAAATGAGCGGCTTAACTGGGCACACGTCGGAGGGGGCGTGTGCTAGTCCGCCCTCACTGGGGGCGTTTGGGTTGGTTAATTGGCAGTCCAAATTGGGAAGCAAATAGTACAGAGCAATCGACGCTCCACTGTGGAACAGTTAGCCTCCTTGAACACCTTTCGTCACCTAACGCAATCCATGGCATGACATCTCGTTAGTGCCCTCCAAATCAAGGGAAGTTAATCCCACTGTTAGGTAGGTGATCAAACTATTCTGAAATGACTGCTTATAAGCAAATATATAAAACATAGAAATTTGAGAATTGGAGTGAGCAGATGTGTAAGGGATGATGTGTAATGTAAGGGATGACGATATAGCTACAAGAGAGTGTTAAGTTCAGTGTACAAAATGTAATTGTGCAACACAGTGCTGCAGTGCTTTTGTCTCTGATGTCAGATTCTGTTCATTATTTAGTTATTTAGTTAGTTATTTTTCATATTTCAGCTGAGTTCTAACCGCATTAATATTTCCTTATTAAAACGTCTTATTTGGATGCCATATTTAGAATAGAATATCTCCAGAAATATGATTTCATATAAATTGTCCGAGGCAGACATATTTTCTTTCAGTCTAAATGCTCGGAAATTGGCACAAAAGGATGTTTGGTGATCGTATGGTTTTCTCAAAATGGAAAAACATGCAGAAATGTCTTGAGTGATGTTGGTTGATCTCAGTAGGCAAGTTTAAAACGCAAGGAGGAAGTGAAGCAAACCTCAGTGGAGCACATCTGGGAACTGTTGTAGGCTCTTTAGGAAGGTCATTTAGATCTCTCCAACACAGTGACATCTGTTTATGCCATTAGTGTGAGAAGAGCGCCAGGCTGAAGACCACTGCAAACAAATGCATTCTTTCTTTACCATCTTGTGATTATCTTGTTCTTGTTATTCAACAACAACAAGACCAACTCCTCCACCTCGCCGGCAGGCTACGTGGGACATACTGCTGGGTGGTGCTTAGCTGATCTCCCCAGCTATGGTCCGGCACTCGGCCACTTAATACAGTAGTGAAGTGGAGAGACGACGCCCGATGAACCCAAGGCCAACAAGGCATGAAGGAGCAGTCCCCCCCCCCCAGTTGCGGTTCGAACTTTAGCTCGCCAGGTTTAGCTTTAGCTTTAGCTCGCCAGGATGCTCCTGACCAGCCCCAAACTTTCCATCCGTAGCCGTTAATGTACATTTCTGGGTCTTGAGCCATGTCTTGTCACCGGTCAGTGGTTTGTCTTTCTTCGGACCACCAGCCGTAGGTACTTGCCACTGTGGACCAGCAGCATTTTACAAGCCTAGCCTCATCTTGTCGCTCAGGTCTTCACACCTGCCCATTTCTCCTGTGTTCAGCTTGCCATCCACAAGATGGACTGTTCAGTTACCATCTAGCATACATCCCAGACATTGAAGTGCACCATTGTGGTGCAAAATAATCAACATTATTCAGCTCATCTGTGATGGTCATAAAGCCATGGAGAAAAGTGTCTTCAGCCATTGACAATAGGGCATTGTTGTTACAAGCCCTCATCCCTGTCCCCAATACCTTTCAAAACGCTTACACCCTATGTGTGTGTATATGTGTATGTGTGTGTGTAACAGATAATGTTGTTGACAGGAAGCAGTGCGAAGCGGCATCCACAGAACAGTCCACGCAGGAGAGGTGGGCAGTCCATCCGTGGTAAGAGAGGTGAGTGTGTGTGTGTGTTCCTCTCTGGAACAGTAATTAAGAGAAACTGCCCCCAGAGAATCATAAAGATGTAGCTACATCCACTGCCTTGATGATACCATTGTTATATCTGAATGTGAAAGTTCAACAAATCAGACCATGCTTACCGCCATGTTCACAGTCTTAGATAACGATCTGCTAATGATCAGAAACTTCTCATAGAGGATGATTTGGCTATTGTCAAGTCATTTCTGTACACCTTTCATGCATGCATCCCTCCCACAGGCTGTCGAGGTCCTGAAGGCTGAGCGCATTGGACATGGCTACCACACGATCGAAGACGAAGTACTGTACAAACAGCTGCTTGAAGACCAGATGCATTTTGAGGTAAGGCTGCTGAACCCAAATCATTGTTTTTCAAGCAATTGTACTTGAAGCAGACACTAACACAACACTAGTCATGCCTGGCCTTGAATGCATGAACATAAATTAACATTAAGGTGCATTTATTATACTATAGACCTTCTGTATACCAAGGTTCTTCCTGCTAGGTTGGTATCCTTGATGCTTGCTGAACTCTGTAATCTGTACAGTATATGCATATGTATAAAGTAAAGAAATATGAGGAAATCTCAACCACATGCAAAATAAATATTTTAGAACTTGTATTTGATTTGATGTCATACCGCCCTCTTGTGGCAAGTTGTGATCCACTACTGGTAAATTGTCTCATGGGCATGTTGTTTATTTACCAATGGATTGACGCCCGCAGCTGGTCCACTGTGCTGCTTACACTTCTACTGCAATGTGTGTGTGTGTGTGTGTGTGTGTGTGTGTGTGTGTGTGTGTGTGTGTGTGTGTGTGTGTGTGTGTGTGTTGTTGTTTCAGATATGTCCAGTCTCCAGTAGGCTAACAGGGGCTTGTGACCCAGACTTCACCAAGCATCCACTCATCAGGTAAGCATGTGGCACGCTCTGGCTCATATCCACCGCACCAGTAACTGCCCTATAAATACATACAGCCACTACACCACAACTACCATGGCATAGCATTGAATTAGCTTGTGTTATAATAATAATAATAATAATAATAATAATGATGCAGTCATTAGAGAACAGAGGATGTCAATTAGTAGTTTACCAAGGTTTTTCTCTGTGATTACTTTCACTATATGAGTCACCACTACTCCACCTTATGGAAAGACTTACAAAAAATTTCAATATCAATTTCCCCATTGATAACACTGGATCTTATGAATTAAAGGTTAAAATAGAAATGCATGTAGGTTTACCTGAAAAAGGCTGATTTATGCTCAACATCAAATACATAAAAGATGTGCTTAACATCCATGCCAGTGTAAAGGACGCATAGACGTATGTGGGCAGTGGTGTTACATTGTTTGAAACTGACTTGTTTTCTGTACGTAAAGGGGGTATAAATGAACCTTAAGACTGAAAACCACACCAACCGCATCTTCCTATAGCTGTCCAGTTTTGTTGGGTGTTTAAATAGTTTTCAGATCTTAAGAAAGTTGCTTAGAGGGGCCAATGGTTGCTGAGTGTTGGCTTATAAAGTTGGAAGTTCGATGCAGCTGACAGTTCCTAAATAGTATGGTAGTTAAGAGGCTTTGGCAGTTGTAGCTTATAACTGGAACGGTCAGTGCTGTTGTGCTGTGTTAAAGCAGTGTACAATTCTTGTAGCAGTCCAATGCTATGTAAGTGAACTCTTCATTGAGCTGAATAGGACCATTTGAAAACAGCTACTACCAAACAACAGCACATTAGTGAATTGATGTATAGGTTAATTATCCATAACCCTTAATGAGTACATGGGGCTTGGGGGTAGCAGAGCTTTAAAGTTATTAATCACCTGCATTAGGTCCACTGGACACCCCCAGTAAACCACTCAACTTTTTGGGTTCTGCTTGCTTCGTCTTTGCAGGTTTAAGGAGGACAATGCGAACTACTCTCTGAATACGGACGACCCAACAATCTTCAACTCCACCCTGGACTCGGACTACCAGACTGCAAAGAAAGAGATGGGCTTTACTGAGGATGACTTTAAGAAGCTGGTGAGAGCCTGGTTCCCTGCATGCAGCAGCACATCCATCGGCTGCTTAGGCCTTAAATGCTTGGTTGTAGGTGTAGAAGAAATTGTGTTCGTTTTTTTCCCCCCAAATATTCTATAATGTTTAGGTAATGGGATTCCAAATGCTGCAGTTGGTCAGTTTTTAGGTAGTCTGTGGTGGATTCTGAGGCATGTTTTGGATCATTTTCTTCTTGTAGAATCCATCCTCTTTTCAGTTTCCGTCGTTTAACAGATAGGTTGACGTTTGCATCCAGGATTTGCTGGTATTTTGGGAAATCCATTCTTCCCTCCACCTGTGCAGTGCTGCTAATGCCACTTGCAACAGAAAGCATGATCAGTCCACCCCCATGCTTCACAGTTGGCAGTGTGTTCTATGTATGAAATGCTGGTCACAATGAAGGTTTCTTCCTTACGAAGAAGATGCTGCACAATGAGACCAGTGAGTGCACCGCCCTCTCGACACAGCTGAACTTTGATGAACTTTGACGATCGAGGAGTACCATCAGTTTTTTTGGTCCTCCAGATCAGCAGCAGCACTGTAGAAACCTGTCTTCCTGTAGCAGTCAGTTTTCAGATCTTAAGAAAGTTGCTTAGAGGGGCCAATGGTTGCTGAGTGTTGGCTTATAAAGTTGGAAGTTTGATACAACTGACCGTTCCTAATTACAGTTAGTGACATGTGTAGTGTCCAAACCTTTGATTCTAATGACCCCTGTGAAGAGCTTGCAATGTGAATGATTAGAATATGGCTGTGGTTGGTGTGGCGCAACAGATAACACCACCACCTACCATTGCGTTACAACAACACCATGTGGGAGACCAGGGTTCGATTCCCGGTCTGGGTGACTATGCTGCGCTACACCAATAAGAGTCCCTGGGCAAGTCTCCTAACACTACATTGGCCAAACCTCTGCAATACGAGTAACCTTGTAAGTCGCTCTGGATAAGAGCGTCTGCTAAATGCCATAAATGTAATGTAAATGGCTGAAGGGAATGGATGCAGAATGAAGGGATATGTAACGCCTGCTGGTAGGTGCAGGATTTTGTCATCTTGTCCTGTAGTATTTCACTTGTGTTATGAAAGTAACTGCTCAATGTTTGATTAGCTAGAGGCACATTAATGCTTAACAATTTTATAAAAAGACTGCCTAATTTGGCCAAAGGTGGCAAAACCTTTTTTCATAGAACTGGAAGTGTGTGATTTTGCTGTCGAACTATACCTAGTCTGGCAACAACGCAGCGTCACAGTGAGAGCAGTGCTGCCTGGGGCAGCGGTAGATTTAAGTACCTTGGCCTTTTATATATAAAATCTTTCAAAAGCCAATAAGACAATGTTGGGAGGAAGAAAATACCTTGGTCTAGGACATAACCAGGGGTACCCAGTCAATCCTCTGGTAGCTGGCTTACATCTCTTAGCCTTACAGTACTGGTCCCCCCTTGAGTACATGGAACTAAGTTAGCTACATAGGCTGCTTGGAGCAGCGCCATAGAAGAACCATTTCCGGTTCTGTAAAGAACATTTCTGTGAACAAGATACAAGTGTGATAAATCTTTAAATTGGTAAAATAACTTATAAATATTTCAAAATACCTTAAACCTTGTAAAGGTTCTTTTGTACATCTGTTATGAAATTCTTATTCTATACCTACACCACTTCCCCATGAGAAGATCCTAATCAAATGTCTTGTTAAAAAAAGAAAAAAAAGACAACATTCTTAAATCCCTCAAACCCAGTGGGGTTCCTTATATTAGCCAGTTATTTAGCTAAAGAAGGGCTTAATATAGTATGGAGGCTTAGACTGTAGTTAAAGGCCTAACGTCACCTACATTCCCTCAACCCATTGTGACCCCTGACTTGTTTTGCAGAACCTAAACGCTGCAAAGTCCTGCTTCCTGCCTGAGAAGGAGAAGAAGGACCTCCTGAATCAGCTCTACGAGGCTTACGACATGGTGAACGACACCAGCTTCTAGATGGCAAATCCACACACACCTCTCCAGTTACTCAGAGAACACTCTGATATTGGAGACGGCTTTTAAAAAGTTTACCATGCAATTGTTTTTTAAGTTCTTTTTGTTTTCTAAACCATTTGTCACACTTGGAATGAAAAGTGTAAGAGAATTTGAAATAATGGGTCAGTACTGACCCAGCCATGACTAAACATACCTTAGGTATACATATGAACGCCTTACTGAGGCATTTTCAGCGTCTTTATGAATACCTGAGCAACATGATTCCCACTAGGGCTGCACAATATATTGTTTTAGCAGGGCCATTGCAACGTGCACATGCTCAATAGAATGAGTCACGTTGCAGCCCGTGCAACGTGAAATGCAATGTCACGTTATATCAACCGTATAATGCTGCACTCCTTTCTCATTTTGCGTTACATATCTATCCATCATTGCTTAGTTTACTTCAGTCTTAGATACACAGAGTGCATCTTTTAATATTATTGCCATTTTGGTTTATTGAATCGCTTAATATCAGCAATGTCAGTTTTTTTTCTTATATCATGCAGCCCTAGTTCCGACTGTTCAAACATTTCTTTCTGCCTTGTGACTGCAGTGCAGACACCGTTGCATTTATACAGGGAATACAGTACTGAATAAATGACAGTAAAGCTAGTAGTCACCAAGTAGTTATATGCACATCAAATAATAATAATAAGTGTTATTGCTTTTAAACATTTTAAATTCAGGTGAAGATTTTACTTCAGTGAGACGTTGACTATAAAAGCTTCAACATGGTTACATACTGAGAGTGTAACAGTACCATATAGTATTGTTTACAAAGAGTCACTTGATTGAACAAGACCTTTACCAGACTGGATCATGTAGTGTAGCAGTTTCTACCGTTTATATTGTTAGTGTGTCACTGATGCGAAGCACCAAAAGCTATTCAAGTATTAATAGCACCCCCTTGTGGGGAATCTTTAGCCCAATGAATGAGAAGCTGAATAAGTGAGTAACACGCCAGGTCCATGAGGTGCTTTACATCAAACCATGAAACCAAGTAGGTCTAGAATAATTGTAGACCATCACGCCACTGAAAACAACACTTCCACTGTACCTCAAATGTAAGAGAAAGGGGGGAAAAAAACCCCCAAAAAAAACACACTCCTCATTAAGCTCACGGATATTAGCGTGTGGTTAGCAAATTATTTCAAAGTATTCTACTTTTATAAATGTTGAATGCTTTAATAAACTGAAAATAGGAACATTAACATATTAGCATAATGTGTAAGGCAGGTTTTCAGGCACCTTCCTTATCTGTTTTGAGAAAGCCATTATTGAATCAAGAAACTACCAGATTGTATTACATTAAATCAAATTATTAATTGTTGGTGTATTGTTGTACTCCTAGTAGATAGTGGGATTGTTCACATTAGTTTACCATAAAGGAGCTGGGGAAAATTGTATATTTACCATTTATCAACGTACTGTGAATACAGGCCCAGGTTCATTACTTAAGCAGGGATCTGACTGTTAAATTGTACTAGCATGTGATGTCATGTCTTTCTGATGATATTTATGTATACGAACCTATAATAACTATGTTGTTATTATCTTTAAACAACATACACACACTTAAACAGCGTGACCCAGAGCAAGAATTACTGGTCATTAAATACGGACAGCAGAATGTAGAATACAATTTCAGGCCTGGTTTTCTGCATGTAGATTAGAACTAGTCTTAAATTAAATAACAGTAGAGAGGGTATTTACAGAGAAATATTAATTACTTTTTTTCTGTGGGGTCAGCTAAGCATTCTGCTTTTCACAAGTACAGTAAATAGAAAACAGCAGTGTTACACCATCTCTACCTTTTAATGCAAGACTAGACCCCAATCTGTGTCCAGAAAACTGATGATCCAGCTGTGACCTCTATAGTGCCTATGTAATCCTCATTATCCTCATGCAGATAACCTTTGTACATGCACAGCTTTTGACTACTTGTTTTGTAGGCCTCTATATGCCATTGCAGGGACATAACCTGGAGGCAACATCCCCTCACTTTGTTTTTATAATTATGTTGTTGCACTTCCTTATCTGAACAGCAGGAGGCAGACTGCACATTAAGAAAAGTAAACTGAAAGGGCATCAACTCAAGCCTATTATAGCTCGGAGTGGCTTAAGTGCAGGTTACAGTCATGATTAGTGAATTACACACACAGGCCCCTTTATTAGAAACGCTTACCTTCCAGGTTCACCATGCTGGTTACAGTTTACAGCTAGAGATGTGCACAGCTTTTTAAATCAGTGGTTTATCAGATATTTTTTAATAGTGGACCACTCTCAACTTAGCGGTGACGTGTTAAAAACTCAACATCAGGGTCACTGCTGTGCTGAGAATGAATCACCACTCCAACAATATCTGAACAGCGGCCCCATGGTCAGAAATCCACCCAAGATAATGGAGTGGAGGGTGACTGACAGACTGTACACCTATATAGTAATTAATGGTCGGTGTTTCTAATAAGTAGATGAATTATATAGAAGTTTTATTTTAAAATGTCCTTTGTTTGGGTGTTGCTCTTTTTTTTCTTTTTTTTGTCTATCCAGTAATAATTTCATAAGCTGTAAATAGGAGTGCTGAAGGGTGGGGCTCAGGGCTGGTCTTTTAAAAACACCATTGAGAACCATGTCATTATGGCAGTGCAGTAAAGATCAATACAAATTCTTTTGCATTTTACATCTTTGTTGTGTACTCATTTTGGACTGTGCTGGTGGAGGACAAAAACATGTTATTTTAATGACCATTTTAGCGCAGGGCTGGAAGATAAAAACTCAGTGCTCTCAGAAGCATTCTGCTGTTCGACGTGGTGGTTTTCAACATAATTGCATGGTTGCTTGGTGCCCTTTCCCTAAACTCGAGAGGACAGAAAACCAAATGCAAATGCCTCCCGCACCCAGTCTCCATAGAGATCCCTCCTACGAACACACCCCCCATAGACTGGGGTCGAGACCGAGGCCCTAATTTGGATCACTATTTGACGGTTTAATTCCCATAAGATGCTCAGCCTCTGCTAGTTCCGTGGCATGTCCAAACGGAACAAGAATGGAAGGAGTCTTCATGTTTAAAACGCTACCAAAGCGCAGAGCCGACAGAAAAAGGGTGCTGCAGACTTAATGACTGCCTTATAATCAAAGACGCTGCCAACCCCTGACAGCAAAAGCCCCATTATATATCTAATTGCATGTCTGATTAAACGTGGCTGCTTTTAGACTGCTGTTTGAAACAGGAATTTACGCCAAGGCCCAGCAAACTGATAAGCATGTGTATCCAGTGTGGCTTGAGTGAAAATGCCACCAAAAGCTCAAAGCACAAACTCAGGTGATTAGATTGCTATTATGACACAGCCATCTATGTCCCAGAGCCTAATTAGCCACGAGGGTGGGTAAAATAGCCCCAGTACACTTGCTAGCAAATGCGAGCATCTTTATAGAATAAGACAGTTGGCATTACCCAAGTGCGTTTGTTATTATGAAAGTACAGTTTAGAGGACTGGTAAGAAAGGCAAATCAAAAAACCCATATGACTGCCAAAAACCTGCAGAAGTTGTGGTGTGCAACATTGCTTTCACAAATAATCTTAAACAGTAACAGTATAAACAGTACCTGCAACCTAGTCACGTCATCACTTAACAACTAAAGTAATGGAGAGAAGAGCAAGATCTCTCAGAGCTCAACAGAATAATATCCAGTGTGGCATGAGCAAGCTACATACTTTGAGAGTATTGTGGCATTATTTTCAAACAGTGATTAAATCACTATCTGTTACCATCTAGGGCTGGGAGTAGTGGACAAAATATTTTGCCTTGTTCTCTCCAAGTTGGTTAAATGGCCCTTCCTCTCTGCATGATGCCGGCAAACGCAGGCATCTAAACAGAACTGGATGGTTAGCGTTCTTCTCCAAGTGCAATTGCCTGTCCAGTGATGTTGCATTCGCAGCAGTTTGAAAAGATTGGGTGGATGGATTCATGTGTCTCAGAGTAAGCATGACCTAGCCTTCACTTTCCCAGCTTGGTGGAATCTCATGTGATAGGGAAGACCCATTTTACTACTGGCTAGAACTACACTGGAAAGAAAGTATTTAAGGTAAGTACATTGGAAAGAAAGTTTCCTCCAGAGAGAAAAAAACCCCAAATGAATTCCCTTTTATAATCGGTACGAGCAGATCTGACATTACCAATATATGCCTTTAGTGTAATTTCGTCATATGCAAACATTAAGCACAGTATTAATGTCATTCCCATTTATTCTGAGGTTTGTACAATATAAAGAGAAAACAAAACGCAAAGTGTTTCAGTAAGCAGAAAGCTTTAACTCGTACTATATAAATATTGTTAATTATGTAACATACACTTGAAAGTATAGAATGTAGTACAGAAACACAATTCTATTGACCTCAGGGAATATTAGGAAATAAATAGTCTTTCCTACAATCCATTCTGATGCAGCTATACTTCTTACTGTTTAAAAAAAAAAAACTAAATCCCCAGTAACCAATTCAAACAGGTGCATTTGGTACGTTGTAGTAATTCTGAGCCCACACTCACTCGTGTTTCACCATTAATCCTGCTCAGGATGAACAGTTGTATCGTTTCAGATGAAAAGGTATCAAAACGTCTGTGCTTCCTCTCAGGAACGGCAGAAATACAACCCTGTCACGCTCGCCGGGCCGCAGAGAAGAATCTGTGGTAGTGCTTGACAAATCCATTCTGTCTAGTGGTGTCTCCAGGGTAAAGTCTCTGCTGCAGCTGCTGGGAGGCAATTTGAGAGGAGCTTGTGACGAAAGAGCAGGTGGTGCTGGAGTCAGTACAACAGGGCGCTCAGCTTTCCTCTGCTTCGTCTTAAGATGCTCCTTCTTTGCTCTGCTCCGGCTCCTGGCTCCCCGATGCCTCCGCTTCAGGGGCCGGAGCCCTGGCAGCATCCACCTCTGAAACAGAACAATGCTTATTCTTCAGATTTTGTTGCTGAAGGTAATTATGTTAAAAAAGGTTAACACTACTACCTGCTACTGAGCTACCACACCATGTGGAAAACTGGGGTCATTGAGAAAACTAAATTGGCCCACCTCTGTAATACAAGTAACCTTGTAGGATAAGAGCATCAGCTAAATGCCATAAATGTAAATGGATGAATGGTAAACCAAAGCACACAGTTCACTAAGGTACTGTACATTAGCCTAGCATTAACAGTTTACGCTTTAATTTGAATTTTAATGAATTTTATAATGTGGATGGAGTAATGTGGATAATGCGAAACAACTAACTAATGTTGACTAATTTTGTGTTAGATTACAGAATAGCATGGAATTTTGCTGGCCCTAAAGAAAATGAAAAATCTGCTTTACTACAGCATGTTAAGAGCAAAGTAAAAGAGGAGTAGACAACGCTAACTAGCTTGCTTACAGACTGTAGCTTTCTCTCTTCCTCAGATTAATTAGTAGCTGGGTTGGGGTGACCCAGTGGCAAAGTACTTACACCTGCTTCCAGGTGAGAGAGGTACTGACTCAACAATCAGATACAGGTGAGGAGTTTGTGGCACCACTGTACACTGGAGTTAAATACATTTTCAACTTTAACATACATGAATATAAATATGAGCTTTACTTAATAAAACTAAAATTTAATTAAAAAAAAATCATAAACCGATATTGTTCTCAGGGGTCATGATATTCAGGGTCAGGATATTTATACTTCAGCTTGACATTCAATTGTATTTAATTTCAAGTGAAATATAACTCCTGCCCAACTTGTTGGTTTGGTACACTCTGAAAACAGCTAAACCAGAAACGTCAATTTGACAGTTAGGATATGTTGAAAAGCTGACTAGTACTTTGCATAGCCAGTAAATTGCACCCGATCTACACCATTGCTGAGAAGATTAACATGGACGTTAGCAAAGTATTGCAGGTTCCTCTTTTTGAAGCTTCTTGGCCATGGGGACTTCCCAGTTCAATAAACTGCCAACCTTTTACTTTTTTTTTCTCAATAAAACAAAAGAGTCTAGCAGAGGCAACTGTCTTTTTTCAGCAATTCACCATTCTCACGAGTGGATGTGTTCCCACATGGTTAGGAAACGGTTAAGGAAGTTGGAATTGTTCCGAGCACTTGATGACAGAGCTGTGTGTGCTTGTGGTGACAGCATCTATTCAACCTCTCCTTCAACCCCCTTTGTGTTTAAGACACACTGACAAACACATTTGACCTTAAGAGAGCGAACAAGGAAATGGACTGTTTGGAATTGGCCTGTGATTATTAGGAGTGGTGAACAAGCACTGCTCTCTGTAGACTGTTATACACTATTAAGTGTGGGTAACAGCTGTGTTTCACTTCTAGAATAAACACTGAACAACTGTGCGCATCATAATAAATGAATTAATATATAAAAAAAAAGATGACATGACATAAGGGTCAAATGCCATTGTTGTATACAGTGCAAACGTTTGGGAACCCTTGGCCAGATGACACATTTGGTCTTTTTTTGCACTTGATAAATGATGAACATTTCCTCTGTAGCTAAACAAACATAAAACAAAAAATTAGATTCTTTAAGTCAATGTCAAAGATCAAAGACTGTATGACCTCATCAGTTGTAATTATGAACTGAATTTCTGAGCTTTATTAAGCTAATCAACCCTATGTACATGACTCATCAACCCTAGGCTGCTCAAAAGAACTGCCTAGAGATATGGAAACTGATAGCAGAGCGTTTTCAGTTTGCGGTTTCTACAGTGCGAAAATGTTCTTTCGCACAGTTCAGAGGGAATTGTAGAGGTCAGGATAAAATCTAGAAGACCAAAAACTGTCAAGAGAGAAGTCAAGTCAAAACCCCCATATGACCGCCAAGAACCTGCAGAAAGGTTTAGCTCAATCAAGAGTGGTGTTGCACTGTTGCACTGTGCAGCACTGCTTACACAAACATTCCTCATAGAAGAGTCATAGGAAAACCTTAACTGTGACCTGGTCACACAACTCAATATCTGAAGTAAACTAGAGAACATCTGGCCGAATTATTGAAACCAGTGCTGTGGACTGATGGTCAGAATGGAACTTCTGCCACACTTAGCAAAAGAGAATAAAAGAAACTACATTTAATTAAGAAACACAATGAAACATGAGGGGGGGTGGATTAATCACGCACTGGGGCGCTATTGATCCACTATGGACCACCTGAGGAGAAACAAACTGCAACATTTGCAATGGCCCTGACAGTTCATTGACCCAAACATTATAGAAAACGTAGTAGGCTGCAATGAAAAGCGTTTGCAATCTGTGATTTTTGCCAAAGGGGGTGTTACTGTACTGACAATAAGATGCCCTAATGTTTGGCTAATTGTTTTTAAAAATGATCAAAGGCAGGGTAACTCCCCCCCACTCCACTGCTGCCTTCTCTTTACTGGCTTCCTGTAGCTTCCCGCATCAGATTCAAAACCTTGACGCTGGCCTACAAAGCCAAGAACGGACCAGCCCCTCCATACCTGATGGCAACGGTCAAAAGCCGATCTGCACCAAGAAGCCCTTCGAGCTTCAAGTACGGCTCGGCTTGACCCGCCATCCCTTAACATCCACATAAGACGAGCGTCCAGGCTTTTTTCTGTCCTGCACCAAAGTGGTGAAATTTCCCCTGGGTGTCCGAAAAGCAGAGTCACTCACTGTCTTCAAACGCAGACTGAAGACCCACCTCTTCCGAGAGTACTTGGGCGAATAGTAGAGTACTATGGTCTCCATATTTACTTGTGTTTAGTCGTGTCTAAGCTTAGTGGTATCTTTGAATTTTTGGTTCTATTCAAACTAGCTGAAGTTATCCTTGAGTAAATAGCGAAGCACTTTTTTAAGTCACTCTGGATAAGAGCATCTGCTAAATGCCCTAAATGTAAATGAATCAGAATGTACAAAAAAATTGTGTTTCATGTTTTGATTAGCTACAGAACAGAAGCCGTGTTTGGTATTTCCCAATTAGGTAAAAAACAAAAAAATCTAAGGGGGCCCAAAGTTTTACATACTTTTTGAAATGATATCAGTTATTATGTTGCAGCTAATGAATAGTTAATTATTAATATTCATTCAGTCTGTAAACACTGCTTGACCATGATGTTATTTCTTTACTATATTGTTCACCCTTAAATGGCGTTAGTAATTTCACAATAATTCCCATTCATATTTTTTAGTTTTGGACACACCAAGCAAGGGTTGGACAATGTGATAATTTTTTATTGAAATAGTGATCAATTATGTTAACAGGATGCATGCAAGCGTATTTTAGACATATTAAAGAACACTGACCAACTGCATGCTTCATTACAGATATGTCTGAGTGTAACAAGTGCTGTTTAATTAAATGAAGTGCAGCAGATTTGAATATAAAAATCACTAAATGTATCCAGTACAGCAGAGTATTTGAACAGCAGTTTTTAAGAATCTGTTGCTATTGATGCATTTGATCTGTGTTTAAATTATGCAATACATATTTTGTATCGTGAACATTACATATTTAAATTCTTTAAATATTGACATTTATATATATATATATATATATATATATATATATATATATATATATATATATATATATTTTTTTTTTTTTTTTTTTACCATATCACCCACCACATTCACTCTGTCCATGAATACTCATCAGATCATTTAAGTTGTAATTGGATTGATCTAAAAGGTAATCTTATTCCTTCTAGCTGGAGTCATTGTGAGAATAATGTTATGGTGAAAACCTTTATAGATGACCCATAATATATTCATGTAATGCTCAGAAAGCTACTTAATGCAGGCAACACATTTGTGACAAACAAGTGTCATGCACTGTTACTTGTAACAGCTACAAAACTACTGTAGAGGCCTCTGTTTACTAATAGCAATAGTGAGAGGAACTTCTGGTCAGACCGCCACCCCCCCACTCTTTACTACAGCAGTAAATTATCAGAAATGCATGTCAAACACAGATCTACCTCCTGCTGTCAGGTCCATCTGAGCCATGTCTTTGGTCAGTTCGCTGGTTCCCACCGCTGTCCCATCACCTTTAATGTCTGGCACTGCATTCCTGCGGCCTGTGCGATCACAGTTAATGAAATCTG
The DNA here is from genome assembly GCF_030463535.1 of Salminus brasiliensis. Taxonomy (NCBI): domain Eukaryota; kingdom Metazoa; phylum Chordata; class Actinopteri; order Characiformes; family Bryconidae; genus Salminus; species Salminus brasiliensis. The sequence goes on along the minus strand of NC_132891.1, from coordinate 29,688,396 downwards.
AGTATGACGACTCAACGTCCATCATCTGCCCATGACCTGTCTTCTCATTCCACCTAGAAGAGGGAGAGAAAGAGAGTGCAAAAGAGTTAGAGCTGAAGGAGATGAACATGTTTTAGTGCAATTCTAAGTTTCCACACACTGTGACTGGGATATGCCTTGCAAGATACTAAAACGGGTACTGATGAACATTTGAGGTCCATCAATATCTGAACAGTTGAAACATGATCTTGACTGTTTTCAGTTGCTTGCAAATGGTGGCACAAGCAGCGAAGATTAAGAGCAATCCTTTTTTCCATTAAGGTAATGCACACTACCGGTCAAACGTTTTAAAACTTCAGTAATCCACTGGTGCATGGCCCCCAACTGCCCCCCCCCCCCTTAGCAATGATTTTCTTGACCTGTCAAATCGCCTGTAGCTTCAAGCCTTCTTTTCACAGCTAAAACGGAGACTTGGTGTTGTCATGTGAGCCACCTGTCACACAAACTTTTTTTGATGCGGTTGTGGATTTGAGTCCATTAGACCTCTTTCTATAACAGACCTTTTCAGTTTTCAGTTTTCCAGTTTTAGGTCTACTGATGGTGTAGAAAACTCTCCACACTTAATTTCTCTGAAGGAAATAGCTCCACTTTTAAGAGTTATCATCTGAGTTTATAAGAGTTAGTCTTTTTCTAGTCATTATAATAGCAGTACTGTGGTAGGGAGTTCATTAACAGTGTATTAACAGACTAAAAGTTTGTAATTGCAAATTTGTTAGATTTCTTTAAACCCTTATTTACATTAATTGCTACAGAGCAGGAATAAATGGTTAATCAATTCAATGCCCTTTTTGTTTTTATATCCCTGAATGTTTATTGCTCACTTTTGTACCAATTCTTAGTTTAATTAAATTCACTGGATTTAAAATGTCTGTCTAAATGTCAGTAGAAATTGGACAAAAATTAGCGGTGTTCTAAAGTAGGGGGTGTTCTTATGTAGGTCTCAGTTTTAATAAATGATTGTTGGTCTTTTTGTGTCTTAAACTACATTTTGTTTCAGGATCTGAATCCATTAGTGTGCATAAGTATGCAAATTATGCAAAACTAGATGGGGTGGGACTTTTCCAGCACAGTAAGCTGTATTCATAATACAAAGATTAGAAATTAATTGTACCAATATTGTATCACATTTTGTGTATTATTACACACTTGAACACTAAAAATGATAGGCTAATGATTACAAACATACTGCTTTTAAAAAGGGCCCAACAACCACAAAGCCCAATGAAGCGGCAAGCTGAGGCATTGTGTGTTCTGCTAATTGAATATCTGCCTGTGAGTCTTCCAGTTCTTTAATATCTGTGACAGGACATGTTAGCTGATGAATTAGAGTAATTATTGCTCCGGAGGTTCTATTTCTATACTTAAGTTAATAGAGTCAGCTCCTGAACTCATTCCATGGCCTAATTATAACAGGGAGGCGGAAGCACTCATCTGAGACCATCCACTGTCACGAAACATTCACCAAACACTTTTCTTCTCCGTTCAGCTGGGCTTTTGCGGAGGCCTCGCGAATATGTAGCAATGGCAGCCTTACTGGCAGGCAAACAAGAGATAAAAACTTAAGTGATCGACAGAAAGACACTTACAGAGTGCTTTGCAGCACCCTGTGTATTGGCACGGTGCATCGAAGTGCTTTCAAGAAGATGGAGGGAAAGAGGGAGGGGTGGGGGTGGAGGAGGGTCAGAGCGCATTCCCAGCGAAGAATGCACTGCGTGCACACACACACACACACACACACACACACACACACACACTATTCAACCCTCTTTGTGCCTCCTCTTCTCAGTCCATATTTAAGTGGGTCAGGGATCCTGCCAGCCAGTGCAGCTCTATGAAGCAGGCCGTGCTGAGGAGAAGGAGTCCGCGGGAACAGGAAGAGAAGTGGATAAGACAGAACGGAGTGGAATTCCAGAAAAGCAAGAAGCCCCACACACACACACACACACACACACACACACACACACACACACACACACACACACACACACACCCCTTCTGAATACAACGCTGCATTTGTGGTTCTAACGCAGAAGACATGCATCACATTTACAGCACTCACGCCTCCACTCTCATTCTCATTAGGACTAAACTAATTGCAGCTAATAAAGCAACAGGAGACCCAATACCGCTGACTCTGATTTAATGAATTTCATGATAATATATATGCTGCCGTAAGCCATACGCCACACCATCTGGGCTGTAAGGGCTGTAACGATTCAAAGACTTCTGAATCGGATATAATTCAGTGAATAATATTGAAGTTTTTTTTCACAAAAGCTCTGTTTTAGAGCAATCCAAAACTCTAGTCACAAGCTAACATCCGAGCCATACTGCAACTATATAACACAATTAACTGATCCATCTATCCAGGTGCTGGAAAACAGACGTGATGAAGAGCTAGAGAGCACCAATTTCATTTGAAAAAGCTATAAATATTAAACATATACATAATTTCATCATTTAAAGCAGTGGATTATTACAGCGCATTTATGAGCTGCTAGGCTCAAGTAAATTTAATCACAGTCTCTGCTGAGCAGTGCGACAAACCATCCCAGGTAAATTCTCCAAATTTTCAAAACATTCTGAAGTGCCCCAATTGTTCAGGGGGTTGGTGAAAGGTTTCTTTAGGTATCTATACCTAAATTCCAAAGAACCTCAGCCATGACAACGGAAAATTAGCTTAATTAGTAACCAGTAAGGTTGGAAGGGGTAATTTACAGCTCACTGTTGAGGTTTCATTAGAATGCAATCTGCTTTATGCACAGCAACAACACTGAATCAGCATGGGCTTATAATAATTTCCAAATATCATCAATACCCCAGTGTTCTAACTTGAAATGGACCCTTTTTGCATTTCCAGATTCTCACTCCCTGCGGTTTCTGTTAGCAGTCAAGCTTTAAGGCGTTTTGCTGTGTTCCTCAGTGCCACAACTCTGAATAAAAACAGTTATACACGTGTTTTCATACATTTTAAATGAATCCAGGCAATTCAAGGGTAAAGGGTCCCAACGTTGCAAGTAAATGCCAGTGTTCTGTCGAGCTGAGCTGTTCATTGATATGTGCTATTTAGTGTGTCTTTTTAATGTTTAATGTTTTTGTGTTTCCTATGATAATTCCTATGACAAAGTTTTCTTTGGGTGCATTATACAAGCTTAGCTTACTGTAGGGCTGCACCATATATCGTTTCAGCATCGGGACAAAGGACAAACTGAACTGTTCTTATTTTCCACAACAGATCTACCAAAGACAGATTATATCTGCCCAATTTTTTTTTTTACTTTAATCTTTAATAAGCAAAATGCATTTGCATGTTGGATTACTGACTTGAAGAAATGAAAATAAACAAAAAGCCCATGTAGCAATAGTATTTGATACTCATATAGGGCTAACCTTAAAGTAACAAGCTGTTTCTTTTTCTATAAATTGGTCCACATCATTGCTTGAAATATGAAGCACCTTACTGACATGTTTTAAAACACCCAGCAGGCTAACTGGATATGATTTTACTACAATGCCATTTTCTTTAAAAGGCCATTATCATCATTCCAATTATGTTCCCTGTTGCCCAGGCCTAGTTCCATACAGTGCTGGGCAAAGTCTCCAGAAAGCACATAAGCATGGAGATAATCTTAAACTGGTAGGGAGACTACTTTATATGATGCTTGCACAACCATTTCAGAATCATTTTTGAGCCAAGATGCTCTTGAGAAACCCAGCCCATTGCAGTTAATTGAATCACTATTGCAAGTTTGGTCAGCGGCCACAGCGTGACTAATAACGATACTACATTCTTCTCAGAATTCTAGTTTGATGCAAAGAAATCAAGCAGTGATTCACAGTGTTGTACCAAATCACAGATATTTCTGCTGAACAAGCAAATCCGCTCATGACAAGTGTTCTATATAAGCAGCATGACTAATGCCAGGCATTCCACAGCAATCAACTGAAACGCACTGCCTCTTTCCGTCACATTTAATGACTGCAATCAAAATATCAGTCAAAAACATCCATAATTATTAGGGGTGTGAGTCACTTGTTCAACAGAATTGAATTAATCTTATGATTCAATGGCGGACTCCCCGATCAAAGGCAATGTTGTGTTTGGATTAATTCTACACAATTTAATTAAATAAACTGGTATCGGAATCAGTCATTTTTCGGGCCTGCTGGCACGGAGCGTGTGAATGGGAGTAACTGAATAAGAGGGACAAAAACATATGGTGGAGGTAAAACCCAGGCCTCACACTAGCCTTCTTCCAATAGGGGGTTATCTAACTGCTTTCGTAGCCAAGAGTTTGTGCCGTCTTAGCCAGATTTGAGAGTGGGCTTCTGAAAACAGCCAGCACGTGGCTGTGGATAGGCCTCACATGAGAATGAAAACAAGACTAGCATGTTAGTTTGTGGTTACGTTGTTAACTTATGGTTGCCATATTAGCTTGGGGCTAGAGCATTAGGTCAGGGCATGATAAGCCAAAGCATCTAATAAATGCAAACCCCTGAAACTCTATTCACCTCTGAACTGTCTCAGTTTGGTACACACTGTTGTACAGAGAATATGTGGTATATGAGGACTGAATGCTTTGAATGCATGTCAACAGAATTTTAGTGATAATCTTATAACATCTGCATAATGGAAACAGAAGTAACTTTTTTTACCTTTTTGTATCATTTGGTTTTCTCCCAATTTGGTACTGCTATTCGTAGCTCCCCCTAGCAGTAGCAATGCTCCAGACACTGGAAGGTTAGGTACTTAACACAAATACATGCAAAGCCAGCCACCGCCTCCTTTCTAACAGCCACCGATACAGCAACACCAGGCAGCCGACATGCTCCATTCTTTAAGGGTGATGAGGGAAAACATCGCCCACACAAAGAGCATGGCCAATTGTGCTCTCTTGGACTCCAGTTGCTAATGGCCAAGCAGCAAAGGCTTGTGATTCCAACTCATGTTGGTAGCACATTAGATTGCTGATTTACAGAAAAACAAATAAACAAGAGAGAAGAAAGCCATCCAAACAAGACTTTGCAGGCATATGTACTCTGCAAGCATAGCTTCATTAACTTTTAAATGCAAGCTTAAATAACTCTGAGCACAAGATACTGGAAAGGTGATACTTAAGAAAGAACACTCAGTAGCAGTATGTAGAAGCCATAACATTTATCACAACCCCTTCGTCTGCCATCTCTAACCTATCACATAACAGCTTTTGGAGTCTTACAGCATGTTCCACCGGCTGCTCCATTGGACACCTGTTTTATCAAATTCTACCTTTACAAAACCTAATGCCAGTATCAGCATGCAAGTTATCTGATATCCCTGATTCCAGCTTCACCGACCAGAAACTGGACACGTACAACACTTCCACCTTTATCGCTATGGAAGACCTCCTGAGCAGTGTTCAATAGACTCCAACAGGCTCGGTCACGTTTCTGAAAACAACGCTGTGTCAACACTGAAGTAGTGGAGGGCTTTTGTGTCAGTTTGGGTAGCACTGAATGCAACAACGGCCCAGTTCAGAGCGGGTCAGTCACAAAGCACAGTACTAGCCGGTGGGGAATGCTGTGGCCTGCAGAAAACCAGGCTCCGAGGAGGAGAGCTGAACCTCAGGAAATGTCAAGTGCAGTGCAGGGCTCCTTGACCCATTTAAAGACAAGCCATTTTATTTATAATAATAAAAGCAAAAAACACTGTTCTGTTTATCGCTAAATAAACATATCAGTGTTCTCAATAGGGTTAATAATTTCCCATGTGCAATTTGCCTATAAAAATGCCTGATGCAAATGCCAGAAGGAGTGTACAAAAATTTGCATGAAGCTTTGTAATCTAAATCTTTTTCTGCAAATACAATTCATTAACATTTAAAAGCAAGAAAGGCCTGAAAGTAAATTAGATGGCCAAAAGAAAACAACAAAAAAACCCTACACTGTGTCTCTTCCCTGTTGGCTTTTTTGTAAACAAAAGGAGGCATATTATGCTGCAACACTCTTTAGGGAACTATATGTCTTGTTTGTTTGGTTCTTTGCTATCAACTTTGATAATTCTGTCTCTGAAATAAAAGGTACTGGTCTCTGTTATTTATCATCATCAACATTGTGGGGGTCTTGAAACAGTTCTAAATCTACTGCTTCATGTGAAACATCTCAGCCTATGTTTTTTTAGAACTCTTAAGCATGCACAAGCAAACAGCCTGGCTAAATACAGATGAGTGTTTATCCAAGGCTGCGGGGGCAGGGCTGTTTTGTTTGGCTCAGATGTCCAACATTCGACTCCTTTGTTTACTCTCTAAATTTCAATTCAGTACGGCTACAGTAGCTCACTACGGTAATCCGATGCGTCCGATTAATGAAATGGTGTGTCCTGCGTGCAGAGGAGACATGAGCTACAGGCTCTGCAAGGAAATATAAGTAAACCATGCAGCAGCAAACAGCCTAATGGAACAGGTGTGCGCTCAGTGCTGGCAACAACACCCCACCCACCAGAGGAAGAGAGGTGGGGACCAGGGAGTCAGGAGCTTCATCCCTCCCCGCAAGGGACCAAAAACAGTACAAAACAGACACATACATTTGTTACCCAAACCTAGCGCTCTTCCGTCTCCAAAAGGCCTGAAATGATGTTACAGAGAATCATCAGTTAATCAGCAGTTTTAAACATCATGAAAATGCCTCAGTTCATCTTCTTTACTCTCACTGAACGTTTAGATATGGACAGAGCAAGTTCTAAACAGTCTGGACAAGCCCAGTGAGTGCAGTAGTACAGTATGTATGGCAGACCCATCAGTTATCTCCTTAAAAGGGCAAATGAGATCCTCCATCATCTGACCAAAATACAGCAGCTCAGCGTGCTCCCTGGGGCGCCACTCAGTCAAAACCTCAACAGATGACTTCTCATTTTCACTGGAGAAAAAGAATCCAAGACCAGGCCTAAGAAGCAGTAATCCAGTGTTCTCTTTTCATTGTACTCTCCTGATGAGACTGAAATTCAGGCCTATATGTGGTCTGACTCAAGGAGCCTATTCGGCCTGTACACAGCCTGTATACAGCTTCTGTGAATTACATGTCCTGTGAAAAAGACATTCTCCAATCAGCTATTTGTTTATTACATTGAAATTTGAGGTCTATTTAGTAATTGGCCTTGTAAACCACAAAACTAGCAGTATAAACTAAAAATAAATAATCAATTGAATGCAACACTTTTGAAAAAAAGTAATTAATATAGCTGTTATTAGCTGGATACACAAATGATACACAGGAATCATATAAATATCATATTGATTTTTGATGGATATACACCAAATTGCCAGGTTTTTCCAATACACTGCCCTAAAATATTTTTTGCTATTTCTCTTCATTTATAACCCGACAGAATTAATATTTCTCTGTAACGCTAATTCAGGAAGAATTACATAGTTCTACCTGGTAGTCCCAATTGCATATTATAAAGCTTACGTATTAATTTTTGGCAGGAAACATCAACATCACAATTCCCATACCAGAGAAAATTAGCAAAAATATATCAGGATATTTAAAGATATTTTCATGATCCATGATCCGTTTCCCAATATTCTGGCACACAACCAAAATGCACGAGCAGGTTCTAGTTTTCTGAAAATTATCATTTCTAATCTGAGGTTTATAATGATGAAAATAAAATGATCATATTGCCAATCAGTGGCGTTCCTACTCAGAGCGCAGCAAACTGCTTTACACGCATCCAGTGAAGCTAAATGAGCAATGATGTCGAAGAAATCACCTTCGTGGAAACAAAAAAGTCTGTAGCACAAAGCTTTTGATGAGATATACCACAGAGAAGGGGTGGTAGAATTATAATTAGGGATGGGCAATGACTTCAAACTGTTTCACTGCAAAAATAATGAAATATATACTTTTTGCAGCAAGTAAACGTTTTTCACAGCAGTTTTTAAAATCAGGCACTACTGGTACATTTTAACTGTGTCAAAATATTGTGATACAGACCATTGTGTATCATGATCACCTCTAAGTTCTGTGACAATATTTTTGCCATATTGCGTGCCCCTAATTATAATATCTCAATACTTCAAGTAATTTTTAATATATTTATTTATTCTGAGGATTAATTAAGTTGAAATGAAAAACAAAACTAAAAGCAAAACTAAAACCTGAGTATAAATATAGGATATTTAAACAAATCATGCTCTCTCTAAAGGACCATGCAGCTGGTCAGGGTTCTTTAAGCACCAATGTTTTAGGCGGCTCCGTGGCGCAATGGATAGCGCATTGGACTTCTAGGCATCTCTAGTGGAGCAATTCAAAGGTTGTGGGTTCGAGTCCCACCGGAGTCGTGTTTTAGGTATTTTCCAATAGGATCAAAAAAGTACAGCTATTCCAACCTATTTTAATCTTTTCTGTCATGAAAATAATAAACAGTTAATAATACTATTAATACTGCCCAGCTCTACCATGGAGGCATAACAAGTTTATATGATCTCTGTAAGTAGTGATCTAAAAAATGCCCCTTGGTGGGCTACAAGAACATGCAAACAAACATGCCTCCAATTTATTGCATCCAATGTAGTGATCCAACGTTTTACCATGCACCCACCTCAGAATTGAATATTAGCTTCTTCTTTGTTTTCTAAACAACCAGTTTAACACTATATACAGGAAGCATTGTACTGACTACATCTATAGGGTGGGTTTCACATGCATAATCAAGAACCACTTCTTAAAATGTGCCTAGTCTGTGAAACTGCTTTTACTGTTCTGCACAGGCCTGTATCATGGAAAACTGAATTTTCTCACTTTTAATATAGTAAAAAAAAAAAACTAAAGTTTCAAAAACGTAATGTTCCATCTCCAGTTTCTATAAAGAACCTAAGCTGCTAAAGCTGCTGGTCATGTTGTTTTAATCAGAACCCTTTGGTCAGATTTTACCTCAAGTATTTTTGAGGGAAAACAGATGCAGCTGCATTGCCAAGGTAACGAAGCTGGAATAGCTGGGAAACTTTTTGAGGTTGAACATGAGGTTAGCTTTACTAATCTCATAATGTAAGACTACAATTTGTGGTAGTAAGATAGTGATTGTCAGAGATGGGGTATTTGTTGTCAAAGCTATTTCATCCAAAAATCAAAATGATCATCTTGGTTATTTCAGTGTTTATTATAAACACCATATTATAATAGTGGGAATAACACTATGGGGGGCACCAGTGTTAGGTCACTGGAAGGCACTTAATGTGTGAGAAGTTCATTCTTGGAACACCTTCACTACGGCAGCTCCAGAATATCTCATGAAGTTAGGGGTTTTCAAGATGCTACCACCCTTTTCCCACGGTCACTGTTATTAGGGTACCAGATGGTAGAATCTCGAACACCACTACCTTTTAACACCTTCACAACTGCTCTAGAACATCCCACAGAGAATGGACTTCTCCCAGCATAACAACGGTGCCCCACGGGCCATTAACGCCAGAAGGGAGAAACTCCGGTGAGTGGTAAAGGGCAATCCTTATAACCTTCTGTCACCTCATACATTCCATGCCACAACGTCTCGCTCAGCTGAGCCAAGGTGGTTATACTATTAGGTAGGAGGTCATAATATTCTGATCTGACTGTGCACAACCGTTATATTACATAAAGCCACAAAGATAAACTGGGGGGGATATGGCCCTTATGGGTTATTTAGAAAAGCCCTACTATGTCCTAGCCTAGTATAAATGAGGTACTGCTAATTCTGGAGATGCTGTGCCTTTTTAAGGAAGTGCTGATTCTTCCCTTATTCTGTGCTGTCAAACACAGAACACTGACCCTTACCATGGATAAAGGGAACTCTAAAAGGGAACATTTGCTCATTATATGGGCCATGGATTCTAAGAACCTGCTCACTGCTTGTAAGGTTCAACCACAAAGAAAGGCCAACACAGGACCACAAAGAACCAGGAGATTCTCCATGTCTAACAGGCCTATGCTGAAACTGATAATATCACATGTGTGTTATGTACGTTTGGCTCATAACAACTTCCTCTTAGGCTAGTCAACTGTAGCAGTCAAAAAACAGTACTTCCCATTTAACATTTTAATGATTCCAATTTAACACTGTGTGATTTTTGTCTACACCTTCTAAATACGTTGCTGGCAGCGCAGGAAATTGTCTCTTCTACTCAAGGAGTAGAAGGACAACTCCCTTGAGACAGGGACTCCCTTAGTTTCCAGCAGACTTGAGATGTATTGAATTGTAAAGACATGAGAGCTGACTCATTCTAAGAGACAGAGGCCTTGGAGCTCCGCGACTCATGCTAGAATGTCAGACACGCATGGGTTTCCACACATTCAGACTGAAAGCTCCTGAGGCCAGACGGAGACAACCTACAAACATTCCTTTCCAGCCATTAATTATGTTCAGTTGGTCAAAACTGCTATAATAGGTGGTCACTGTCAAACTAACTGTCTCTCACAGGGATACTTTGGTCACTCTGGTGTTTCAATCCTATCACAAAACATAAACGTAGCAACAATAGCTCATTACAACACCAATCACAAGCTTGGTACATCACTGGAGCAAATAGGCTCCATTAAAACTGTTCATCCTGAAGATCATTGTTGGCTTGTGAATGGAGAAGCTCCTGAATAATACGTAATAGGAGCTCTCAGCAATGTTATGAACAAAGGCCAGAGAGCTTGTGGAGGAATATGAGTCAGCAGCTGTCCTTTTATTGGGCCATTAGAAGAGTAAAGTAGGGCTAGTGCTGCTTCAGTCCCATTGGGACACTTAGTGCTTTTCTGTACGTAATGAAAACATAATCTACAGTTGGCCGTACAAATCACGTTCCATACAGGGGTTCATTAAGGTAGACATCAGTCTAGTTCAAATCAGACCCCCAGGTTCTCACATCTAAACTGTTGCACAAGGTCTAACTCTTAACTAGCATTGATGGGATTAAAAAAAAAAGGAAAAAAGAAAAAAAAACACCCACAGCAATGCTGAGATCAACATTTAGGAAATGAAACATACAGACTGAGATCAAACCTAAGAACATTTCTGTAAGGCAGAAATGCAAGAGCTTTTCTGAAGCACCAAATTTGAGTATTAGCTCTCTGCTAACATTGTCATTTTTCTAAGGGTTGGAATATTGTCCAAACACCACCCTTTCAACTGAAATACTACTAGATACTGAAATACTTCTACATAAATGTTTTGGGAAAGGGAATCCGGGAAAATGCTTTATGTCTGAATTCAGTTTTCTGCACGCATACCTTAGTGCTAGGTATTGGCCGGTTTCTATGAATAAGGCAGCCACACAATTGAAGTTAATAAAATTTGACAAAACAAAGTTAAACAAAATCTTTGTTTTAAGTAGACAATTCATATAGCCTACCTTTTTGAAAATTACCATTTTAGAGTGTTTCATATCTTACAATCCAATCTAATTATTTAGCTCCCAGCTACTTTAAAGTCGTTTTGAACACATTTTGATATATGGATTTTTTTTATACTACTAAACTGGGGTGTTCAGTGAAGTGTTCAGCAAAGTTTAAATAAAAAAACAAAAATATGATCAAACAAACAAACAAAACAAATCACCATAATTTACTCATTAGAGCTCTCTGAGAATGGTCTGGGCAGGGTCTTAATATTCTAATGAGCGTGTGTGACTGACAGTCCTAGATTACTGGAGGACAAAATTTGCTTACTATGTTTTTTTTTAGCTTTTTTACTTAAAATGTTAGCTGTGACCTCACATCATTTTAGGTTTTACTTAGGCTTTGATATCTGTAATGGAGTTACCCATCTCCAGATCTCAATCAACTGGACATTCCTAGTCAATTAAATGTTCTAAACACTATACATTTTATTATTTAGACCCTGAGGCAATCTTAAAATCAGTACTTCATCTTACACAATGGCAAAACCTCTTATAGATAAACTTGAGTTTATCTCTAATGGATATAATTTTTTGAAGTTATGCTTTAAAGATGCCAGATTCCAGACTACTCAGTTTAGTTTCTCAAATGGATATCCTCTTCGTTTCTCACAACCATTTTAATATGTCTAAAGCAGTGCACTTTCATGCACTGTAAGAAAAAAAGCCACAGCAGAAAAACACACTTCTTTCTGCTAAGAGCACAAGCTATAATAAGACACAACCCTTTCATAATGTTCCCATTAGACAAGAATGAGCATCTCTGGTGACTACAGGCATTTAAACAAACATTCTAAAAAATATGTATTTTGCCCAAAAAGCAACAGCAGCACATTTACAGCTGTCTGAATCTATGATGCTACAATAGAACAAGAGTTGAATAAGAGACACAAAAGGTCCATAAAGGGAGAGAGAAAGAGAGAAAAAGCTTCATAATGTTCACTTGCCAAGAAAGATACAGGCGAGCTGCTCCTAATCAAGTTGAATAGACTCCGGCCAGTCTAAAGACAGCAGTCCATTTAGCTGCTCTCAAGATAAGTGCACAGGCCCCAGCTTTGCCCTATTCAACCCTCCCTGTGCAACAGCTCATCTGAAAGAACGGACAAATTCAGCTCTGCTCTAGCAAAGCACTGGGAACGCTGGCTCACTGGACAGGGTGTCGTCCTTCTTAGCCCTGTTGCTCAGCGCTAGCTTTCCATTGAAAATGCCAGTTAAGCAGCAATGGTTCAAAGCTCGTGCCCTATGCATATCCTTCCTCTTTTTTGAGGGACTGGTCTCAAGACGTTAATACGCACTTCTCACACAGCATGAGAGAGAAAGAGAGAGAGAGAGAGAGAGAGAGAGAGAGAGGGAGAGAGATGACGGCACACCAGAAAGAGAAGCTTAGCTAGCTTGATGTTTAAGAGCTGGTACGTTTCAGAGGCTTCAGGTTTCAACACCTCCCTAACTCCCTTAACTGCGTGTTATTGCCAGTGCTTTTAAAGGCAACTTCTTGGTGTCTCTGGAGCATTCTAAATTAAAAAGTGACTCCACCCTGCAGACATTTCTCAACACTTTTATAAACTCCCCACAAGTAACCCACATCAGTGACATTACTTTAGCATTTTTATGAAGCATCCTGCTAGGTGTTCATCAGCAAGCACAATGCACTGGTAATAAATAAACTGGCATTGTGTGGTAAGGAGAAATGAAGGACAGTGGCTGCTAGGCTCACGGTCACGCCTCGAGCAGGATGGGATTACTGAGGTTTCGCCCACACATGACTCACTCATTTACCATCCACTCAAGAGCTTGAAAAGGTGTACCAAGTAAAACGTTCCATTTAAACTCAAAAAAATAATAATATTACTTCACACTAAGAACTGAATGCACCATGGTAACAAGACCTGAGGAGCAGAAGAAAGATTTTTAAGCTGGGCAAGTGTCTTCCTTTGAGAAGATTCAGCCACTGAACTGTAGCTTCTTTCATTAAGATACAGTGGCTTGAAGCTCCAGCCACATTACAAGCCTTGTTGCTCGATTCCGATTTTTAGCTCAGAGCTGATCTTTATGCCTTGAGGGTTCACTATCATGTGGGAAAGCGATCTGTATCCGTCTGTAGTATAAACATGCCCACAACCAAATCGATAAGGACTCATGCACACCACGTGCAGCACGAACATCAAACTACAGCTCCTACGGAGTCGTAAAATCATGACTTCTACACCTAAAAAGTGCAGTGTGTCCAGCAGGCATCCGTGCACACGGACTGAGTCACAAACAGCCCTTTGTTAGATACATGTTGCACTATTTTTGTGCGAAATCCTCCATTTTCATAACCTATGCAGTGCACTACATAGGGAGCAGGGAGCCATGTGAGATACAGCTCATCCAAGTAGCAGCAAAAGCAGTCAATTTAAACAGGGTGTTTACCTGAAGATGTGTGCCCACGCAGTTCTGAAAACAACAGATCTGACAGTGTCACATTAAGGACGTTTTCACACCTGAAAGTCCAGACCAAGACTAGTCTTTTGTTGTGCTGCATACAGTCCGGTCAGTTTTGGTTTCACATTGCGTTTTTGCGAGCACTAAAGAACTTTGCATGATAGAGCTACATCCCGGCGTCATCACCTATGTGGGCTAAATCTTACTATACATGACACTGATTGCCTTGTACGCGTGTCTGATGTCAGCGTGCTGTCAAGTCAGTGGGTAGCCTTTCCTACATAACATGAATGAAACACCAATACAAATAAATAAATAAATAAAAACAGACCATGGTTCAGCTGATCCGGACTGAGACCACCTAATTTTAATTCAGATCATGGTTTGTCGCAACTTTTACACCTACTATCTTGGTTAGGGTTACACTGAAAAGTCCAAAAGTCCAGACCAAACAATGTAGGTGTAAACGCACACCCTAAGGTCACTTTAAGCTGGTCATGGGAACAAAACCTGAGCATGTGGCATGTAACTGATGCTAGAAGCAAACCTGCCAAACTAGAAGCATTAGCAGTTTTGTTAAAGAAAGGGGACATCTGGTTCGGGGTTCGAACGCTTGTAGTCACTTTGAACTGACTGGGCAGACAAATATTACACAAAGTTATAACAGAGGACCAAATAATTGTGCTGCAAACTTCTATGAGGGTATCCCTAGTGAAAAAAAAAAAAACATTTATTAATAAAAACATTTATTAGGTGTTAAAACTGCACCACTATTATACGCCAAGTGTAATAGAAACACACTAGTTCCCAGTCCTGAAACGTGTTCTCATTGGAAGTTAAGGGAACAGTTGTAATTGTAATTGATTGTAATTGATTGGCCACACAACATCCTACCTACCAAGGATTTACAAAGTCCAGAAATGGAAAATGGATTTAAAGTTAGAATAACTCAGACTTTACTTAACTAGCATATTAACAATTGCCATTGAGACCAGGCAGCTATAACACTATATCTATTACAGGTGTACACATGGAGGACAGTAACCTACACACCGGGGGTAAGTGGAAAAGGGGGTGGGGTGGGCACACCCAGTATGTAAATAGGTACTGCCAGGATCCAAAGGGAACAAACTTGGGAGCTTTGCTCAAGTAGGTTGCATTTCACACACAAACCCACTGTTTGTTATTGAATGAGCACAACTGACTCAGTAACTGGACTTGTTGAGGAACATCACTAAAAATATTCCCCTATACAAAACAGTGAGATATTTCCAGTTTGTAAATAACAGACTTAATTTATTTGGGTAAAAACAACTTTTGGTATTATAGTACATTTATATAATTTTATCTAACAGTGTAAGTGTGTCTTTTGTCTATAACTGACAGTATACTTCATAGTACTGCATTTATAAAAAGTGTGTTCAAAGTTTATTTGCAAGCATTTGATGAAAGAATATTTCACATATTTTATTTAACAAGGACATGCATTTGCTAACCTATTTAAAATACAAATACAAAAGTATTTCTTTCTTTTTTTTCTACTGGGGATTTGAATCCCTAGGACTCTCCCACCCCCTCCCTTGTGAAAAGGCTGCTTCTTCACAACCAGGATCTTCTCAAAGCCATCTGAAGCAATTACCAGATACTTTGAACCAATACAGAACGCATTTGTGAAACTCATAATATTTCGCTGACGCGATGTTTAGCCTTTTAGTTCATAAGGCCATTAACACAGCAGGACAGAGGCACTACCTCATACAACAAAGTCTCGACAATTTAAAAAGCAGACTGAGATCAAGGCCCACGACAGCCGCCCTTTTACTAATGCACGAGCTGATAGTTCACACAGGAAAACTGGAGCCCATCAGACCTTTTGATATCGGATCAAGTATTAAATAGTAATGAGGATGCTACAGGGAGCACAAGCCATGCAAGGGAGGTTTAGCATGCTTAACCCATTCGCAGGGCTCGAAGCCACGGCTCCACAGAGGATTTTTCTCATTTCGTCAACATCTAACATGTGAAACGTCAAGCGCCTGGCATGCCAAAACCTGTGTTTCAGGTCACCCTCAAATCTTTGAACATCAAACGTGACACATTCACGGACCTCAGAAACATATATGGCTAGAAAAAGACTTCAGACCAAAACAGAGATGAAAAGAGTGTATTGTTTCCCCTGCATATATATGCAATGAGGTAATGGGAACACAGAAAGGGTGTTGTCCTAAGCTCATCTACCACATGCCAGACGGACAACAAACCTAAAGGAAGTTCATTCAAAAGCCCATTTACAATACATTAGACAGCCACTACTCTCTCAGAATTGTTGCATTAGGTTTCCATAAAAGAAGCCTGTTGCAAGCTTGGCTTTCTAAGTAAGCAGAAACACAAAAGGCAACTTGTGGTAACGTACAGTACGTGACAAAAGCAACTTCCAGATACATGGCATGACTACGAATGAATCACTGCACTGGTCAACTGACAGACATTTAGAGGTTGACCACCATGGAGGCACCAAGTTAGTGCTACAGAGATTTTCAAATGTTCTTTATTAAAAGGCAAAGTTCTTTCCTGAACAATGACAAGGCAAAGAAACATCTGAATACTTAGGGGGTCTTCAGATTGGTGGAAAAAGAAGATTGGTGAAGTAAAAAAAAAAAAAACATTTTCATAACTATACAAAACTGAATTACTCAAACCACATTTATGCTTGTAAGGTGAACGCAAAAGCATCTCAAGATATCCCTGATAGCAAGAACCCCCCCCCCACACACACACAAATTACTTACATTTAAACTACTGTAAGAAGCCATTATCTATTTCATAGTTTTACTTTCTTTTGTTAGAACATGCAAAGGAGCACAAAAGTCTGCCATTTTCTCCAATATTCCCTGTTTCAGAGAAGAAATGGCCACAACAAGTCCCAATGCGGCATCTGCTTTACACAGTAAAACTCAGCTAACATTAACCAGAGCTCTATCTTAAGGATTCTGACATTAGCCAGCGAGCTAACCACAGAGAACATTTAATTATGCTAACCACGTCACCCACTCACTGTGGACTCACCCGAAACAACGCCTTTTCACTGTTCAGCGGTTGATGCTGATGCTGCATAACCGTCTATGGCACTGTCTTTGTGTTGAAGGGTGAGACTATATCAGACGCCATGCTGAGAGTTACAAGAAAATATTTCAGCCAGTGGACGGCGTCCTCATTCATAACGTCTCAACACAAATCTCGTGACAGGACAGATCCACAGATGGTCATATTTCCCCATGACCTTATTTGATTTATTTATGTGATCTGTTGACGCAAATGTCTTCAGTCACAGAGTAGCATACCATGTCAGAACATAGTTTGGGACATGTCCAACAAAATGAATGTTGGAAAAGTTGGTTTATTCCCAAAAAAATAAGCTTTTCTTTGTTCAGTCAGTAAGACCAGACCACCTGCTCATGACTCAATGTCAGCATGTCCACCCCTCAGCCACAGTCTGCTGCCTGACTCATGGGGAACCCCCGCTATTGGTGTTTAGTTGTGTCTTCACACTCCCTTGCTGTCATTCTTTTTTTCCCCCCTTTCTGATCTACTTAGTAGCTGGAAGCATAGGTGGAGCAGGTGGTGGCTTATGAGACTTACCTGGATGTTTTCTTAAAATCTTTTTTTTTAGATAATAAAGTTAAAAAACTAATTTTCCCTCACTATCTCTGGCTGGACTGTCAAATCATTGCCCTTGCAATTTGAACCTTGCCTGCTAAAAATGCTCCACATTTTCGTAAAAACAATCAATTACAAAAACTTCCACAGGGAATGACAGAAAACAAGACTACGCTCCCCGCAAAAAAAAACAAAAAAAAAAACAAAAAATGCTCAATGGGCTACTAAAATGCCAGTTAGGAAAGTAGTGAATCCCTAAAACAGCTTGTGAAACAGAAGATATACAGCCATGAAGCATTTTACCACTAAATGAATCAATCAAGGGTTTAGACTTTCACACTTGAAATTACTTTTTAAATTACAGCCCAAGTACAGTGTGATAGAAAGGTTGGGCCTTCTAGTAGCTGGAACTTCTCTAAACAATTGCCATGCCATAAGTACTGTCCTGACACTGTGTTTACAAGTAGGAATATGCCAAGGCAATGGCGACACGCATGCTGATGGAAACAAATCCTAAATACATTAATGCTAAAATATGTCCACAATCTCTCTGCCGTATATTTAGGCCTGTAGTTTATACCAGACGCAAAGAGGCTCTGGAAGTCTTTAAGTTTGTTTAACACAGTTACTCTGCGACATCCGCAAATATTTAAAAGTCTCCTTGGACTGAAGGAAGGACAGAGCCTGGTCAAGTAAGACCTCGTTACTCGCGTCTGCTTCTGCTCCTCCAGCAGACGACGCGCTGCCTTAACAGGAAGCAGGTGGGCCGTCTGTCTGCACTGTTTGAGCGCCTGTCCCGAGGCTACAGTGTGACAGAGGGAAAAGTAGGAAGACCACCGTGTGCCAGGTCAGAAGAACAGGCCACAGAACAGAGAGCGCAGGGGGAAAGAATGCGGGCCGTGGAATTATGGTTACTGAATAAGGCCAGCAATTATCATGGAATGCAGAGAGCGGTCATAGTTTTCAGATCAGTTTATACAGTTTTGATATCCAAAACATGCTCAGAAAAGAATACTGCAACACATTACAGCAATGATAAATATCTTGCCAAGCCCTAACATACCTCTATAATTTACTCAATGTTGTGGCATAATGTGAAGTACAAAGTACAGGCAGACAAAGGAAGGTTTACTAGTGTTTATCTGATTTAATAAATCTAGCGTTTACTGCCTATAAAACTGCTTCTGGTAATAAAAAAAAAAAAATTAACAGCTAACCAGTAGGAAGTCAGCCACGGGCAATTTGGTATTATAACTTTCCTTTACACATAGCGTAGCCCATTACAATTTTTTTTGTTGTTTTTAGTCAGCTTATTAATTTTGTTGTTCTTATTATTGAACAGGTCAAAGCAACTTTAAGCTGCTACAGAATTCTGAAGCTACACAAAATACTACCACTGATGAAGTAAAAATCACAAGTATTCTACGACCAATCCCCCACCCACAGAATAATATATATATATATATATATATATATATATATATATATATATATATATATATATATATATATATATATATATATATATATATATGTGTGTGTGTGTGTGTGTGTGTGTCTATGTATGTCTATGTGTGTATGTAGGTATGTGTGTGTGTGTACACTTGTATTGGCATCATGCTAAATGTTATCGTAAAAACAATACTTAACTTTTGAGTGTACCATGGAAAATCACTCATACTTAAACACCACATTCTACTACACACCGCATTATTATCTGGACACAAATTTAGATTTATAGTCATTGTACTATGCTGCTTGCCATCAGCAGCCACAGTCACAACTAGCATTGCTCTCGTGCTGGACAGCTGTTTGGTCATTCCCAGCACCTGCGACAAGGCATTTCCTCTTTCCTTGGCCCTGTTCTAACATGGTTTTTGCTTACAGAATCACTGATCGCTGCCAAATGGCAAAATTCTCCCAGCTTGGGCTAATGCACAGCCGTCGACAATTACCTAACTCATTTCAAATCTTGACCACACAGTAATGACCAAAGACTTCCAAGAGCAGAGACGAGAAAGTCCACAAAAGGAAAAAAAGCAGGCCGTTCTGACCTCTATGCTCGTGAAGGAGCGCTCACATGCTTGCTCTCCCACTCAAAAGTGAGCTTATCCTACACAGCTGCAGCTCTCTCCTCTCCCACTGATCAGGGAGGATGTGGGCGTAAAGTGATGTGCTTTGCTCCGAGTTGAGAGAGGAGGACAACAGGCCGAAGACATTCTGAAAGAAGCATTACAACCTTAAACACAGTTACAGCGTTTCATTAAACCTGCCCAGTAGCCCTGGATAAAGGCTACAAGTGGAACTAAACATACACTGGACTCACGTCACACAAAAGCAAACAGGATTCAAAGAATACAGGCAATCAGCTGTATAGGTTTGGTTTGTTACTTTCAAGACAGGTCAGTTACGTTCACAAAGCCACGCTCACACACTTATTACTGCTGTAATGGCGGAGAAGCACACTTGCTCCTGAAGACCACTGTGTGAACTGCAGAAATGACAACTGCCATTGCTGAAGCTAACAAATGTATGCGCATGTTACTATGTTTCAATGATAATCTTTAGTGTAAAAAGATCTTGGGGCTAATATTTGGTGGATTTTTCCAAAAATATTCTACTCTTCTAAAGAATAATGTTCTTATAAATGAAAATAAAACCACTGACATTCTGCAGGTTTTCAGGCTAAATCAATTCTGTATAGCTTTGGGATTTTTGAGACTTATTACACCCCCAGTGCACACTGTGGAAGTTAAAGATAAGGACGGCTAGAGAGTAATGGAATTTTGTGACACGCTACATCAACAAGAACCATGTTATTGACACAATGGAACATTTGAATGCACATATAACCATTAAAAAGTAGAAGGAACAAGTTGTATTCAGTAAAGTTATTGCTGTGCTGATCAAAACAAGCACAGGTTTGGTTGCTCTCCAGCCAACATACAGATCTGCACAGTTCCGCCAGCAGCTCACCTGATTTACTTTAATGAAGGACTGATTAGATAAGCCAACATAAGCTAATGGATGGTAACTAAATACTGTCCTTCTCAGCAAAGAGCTTTGGAAACGATTCAGCTAAACTGCCCAGACATAGAGCCTTAAATATCATTTTCTCAGATGGCCACATTGAAGAAAGTCCCAATTCTTCACAAAACCTGAAATATCCACTACTACATTTCTACATACTATATACAATGAAAAAAAGAAAAAGTGACATTTTCCTGCACACGATTTCAAGTCAATAGTCAAGACATTTAATCCAGTGATTGATGGCAAACTCTCTCCAAGCTTGGCCTGCCCGTGTCATTCAAATTCACATCCCAATGGAGAACACCTGCCAATCTATGGAAACAGGGCTGACGTATCAGCACTTCCCTCTCAACCCTCTCAGATTGCCTTTCTGAAAGGAAAGGAGGAATGCAACAAGCAGTGAAGCGAGGCATGACTGTGCTGTGCCCAGAACCTCACTTTGCATTTTAAAAAGTTCACAGAAATTTGTTAAGGAAATGATGTACAGAGCAAAACAAACTAGCAGAGTTAAAAATCACTACAAGTGTTCACTTACCTACTTAGTTACAACTGCTGTATTCTGCGAGTTATAATTTGTTGTTATGTAATTGTTAAGTAATACATCTTATTCTGGTGAATCGCTGCACCTTAATACTGAATATCTCCCATAGGTAAAATAAATAATAATAAAAATAGGGCTGTGTATCATCAGGAACTGCAATACAGGGGTTAGTTGATGTTACACTGATGTGTAACTTACACCTTTCTATACAACATGCATTTACTCTCTTTCTTTCACACACACACACACACACACACATACACACATACATACATACATACATACATATATATATATATATATTTTAGGGATACACCAACACGAGAGCTTTTTTTTTTTTTATTATTATTACTTATTTCTGTTTTCTACTCAATTTGAAAGGCCAATTACCCAATCCCTATTGATGTGAACGCCTCCCATGACTAGCCATGTCCAACACTAGGAGGATGAAACTATCAGGGCTCCTTCAACACATGTAAAGCCAGCCACTACCACTTTTCAAACTGTCCTTGATAAAAGAGGAAAGCACGGCTCCACAGCTCATAAAACAAAAGACACCTGAGCTGACCAACATCGCATTAGGAGAGATGTGGGAAGGAAAAGCCTTCAACTCATCCTGAGAGAGTGAGGCCAGTTGTGCTCTCTTGGGCTCCAGCTGCTGATGGCCAGCAATCGAACCGGTGACCCTATGAACCAGTGGCAGTGCCTTAGTTCTACTGGATGAGTCACAAATGCAGCACAGCACTGCTTAATCCTGTCCATTAAAGTTCAATAAATACCCCATAAAATACCAGTTGGGAAACAACAACATCAATCAGTTGTACAAAGCAAACATCTGCCAATACTGATATATGAAAGCGCCCCCAGTATAATATAGTCGGTTATAATGTCAGCCAGGATGCTTTTAGTCCCATTACGTCCCTGCTGTGGAAGACCATTTCTGTTCTAAACTGCATTTCTTGCAAAGGAAGACGATATTCAACTTTTATTTACATTTACAGTTTATTTCTAAGCTGCCTCTGGGTGGAAGTGACCCTTCTCATGACCGGTCCAAATGAGTCACAAGCTACAAATAGACCCTTTAATGTCCTTCTTAAAGGGCCCATATCCTGCATTTTTCTCATATTTTATTCCCCCTCTGTGGTCCACTCATGTCATCCCTGCTGAAAATTCCAGCTACAGGCCAGCCTTTGCTGGTAGCTGATTTCAGATGGTCCAGGCTGGTCTTGGCTGAGAGTAAAAGTAGCTGAAAAAGCTGAAGGCAGCTTAGCTCGTCCAGCACTGGACAATGCATCTTTACATCAGAGTTTGATGGACTAGCAGGTCTATCAGCATGACCAACATCACCAAGCTGATAGTCTTGCTGGTCCTACCGGTTGACTAATTGGGTCAAGGTGGTTGACCAGTTTGGTCATCCTAATTAACAAGCATGGTCATACTGTTTACTGAATGGCTTGGTCAGGTTGACACACAGCTACACAAACGAAAGCGTTGATCAGCTTGAACCGTGGGCCATCAAATACAAGTTATGAAGAACAGTTATGATATGATATGAGGACTGACGTGTAACTGATCTCCGTTCTGATTGGCGGCCCTGGTTAGTAGCTGTAACAGTCTGAAACACAGCTTATAAAATTATAGTTTAAAAACAATTAACTTGAAATGTAATGTTATAAATGCAAGTATTTTTTTCACGAGAAGTGGTGGAATTGGGACATCTATAAAAAGCACGTAAAAAATCCCAGTCCCATTTTTTAAAAGCAACAGGATTAAAATAATAAATCATAAGAAAGCCTATAAAAATCTACATTTTTAGGCCTGCAGATAAGTATTTAAAAAGTGGCAAACTTGACACTCGTACTGTCTACTAGCTTGGTCAGGTTATACTGGTTGACAGCCTCGGTCAGACTGGTCACAGTGGTAGACCAGCGAAACCATCAACCTCAAACGAGAACACAGTGCTACCCAGTGCTGGTCAGGAGCTGAGCTGGTCAGCTGGAGCTGGTCAGGCTGTTAGATATAGCTATCTCAGCAGGGGAATTAGCTAGCTATATGAGATGTGCCCAAAAAATGTAAATAAATAAATGAATACAAACAAAACCAGAGCACATCAACCAAGTTTCAATACAGACAGTAGGCGAAAAGCCTGAAGCTAGCTAGTGCTAGCTAACTAGTATATCTGTAAACTTCTCAAAAATAGATAATGCTACTTTTCAGGACTAAATAAGCTGAGGAATAGCTAGCTATAGCTACATAAATCTGAGTGAAAGGTAGCTAGCTAGTTTTATAGAGACGGAACTTTCTCAGTTTTATAGCTAATAGAGAAACATTAGACTTATTATTATATTAATGCAGTACTGGATTCTACACTATACTGTCTACTTCAGCTAATACAGCTCTCCAGCATTGCTGGTGCTCCTCTTCCTCCTCCTCCTCCTCCTCCTCCTCCTCCACACCAGAGGATGCGAAGACAACCCAAAGCCAAAAACAACAGCCAACACATTTCACAGCGTTACCAGAGCAGCTCGCCTTTCTCCCCGTCTTTTCAAAACGCCCATAGGAGCTGTGTGCACCTCCGGTATGCCTCCCACCTTCCTCCCTGAAGGAAGCGCCGGTTAACGGCAGCTACTAGCTAGCTACGTTTCCAGCCCGTCTTCCCGCCCGTCTTCCCGCTCTCACAGCCCAGCGTCGCGCGAGCCCCTAACGGTCACGGTCACGTCCACGGCCGCGCGGCCGCGCCGCCGCTGCTCCCAACGCTCACCAACGACCAACCTTTTCGTTCGCCCGAATTTCCTCCACTTGTTAGCGCCGCTCTTCGACCGTCGCCGAGGCTCCCGCTGGTTATATGTCACGTCTCCTTCCCGTCATGTTCTCGCGGTTACCGTAACACGTTTTCGACGAGCAGCTTCTGCCGAGGAGCCTCCCCACCATGTCGAAGCCCGTCTCTCTGACAGCGCCGCTGAGAAACAATGAGCGAGGTGGCGTCCCGAACAGCTGTTTCCAAAATGGAGTTTTTTCCCTCGCAACCAATCACGCTCCGTTTTCAGGGATCTCGAGCTCACTCTCTCCAATAGGGACGGTCTGCTCCAGGCTCATCTGCATATGCTCGCTGCGTGAACGCGGACGGTTTCTGAACTAGCGGACCAACGGCGAGGTTTCTCTGTGGAGGAGCTGTCTCGTCGTTTTCTGTGTGAAATAGTTAGACATTTCTAAGTTTAAGCTCGAGTAAAAGCGCTCAATTAATAGCGGGGGAACCTGAAGCATCGCTGCTGAGGTTGGAGCCCTTCACCCGGCTCTCCATCTCTCCGCTTTTGACCCATCTGTGGTAGTGAACCCCCCCCCCCCGAGCAGCTAACGCCAGTGGCCAGGGAGCAAAGAGGGCTCAGGGGCCCAACAGTGGCAGCCTGCTGAGCCCAGGTATCAAACCCACAACCCTGCCATCAATAGCCCAGAGGTCTATCCGCTGAGCCACCACTGCCCCTAAGTAGCATGGGGTTTAGCTAGAGGATCCATACATTTTTTGGGTTTTTTTTTTTTCCAGTGCCAACCATGTTGAAAAATGCTACCTGGCTGATTTCAGATAGTTATCCACACAAAAACACCCCCTGTGCTGGTGAGCAAGCTGGTTGACCAGTTTAGCTCTAGACCAGCAAGCTCTCGACAGCAGATAAGAAGAGACTGGACAAACTCATAAAGAGGGCCGGCTCTGTCCTGGGGTGCTTCTTAGACCCAGTGCAGGTGGTGGGAGACAGGAGGATGACAGCCAAGCTGGCATCCATGCTGGAGAACAGCTCCCACCCCATGCATGAGACTCTGGCAGCACTGGGCAGCTCCTTTAGCGACAGGCTGCTTCACCCCAAGTGTGTGAAGGAGCGGTATCGCAGGTCCTTCCTTCCTGCTGCCGTCAGACTACACAACCAGCACTGCTCCCAGCGGACCACATACACACACACTTAACTACACACACATGTTCATGTTCAGGGAATACTATGTGCAATATCCCACCCCCATGTGCAATTAAGAGTCTTTTGCTGTAAATAATATTGTTTATTGCTTTTTTAATTCTTATCTATATTGTGTGTATATAGTGTAAATTATTTATTTATCTAAATTTTTGTAACTGAGTGTCCTGCTATCCCTTTCTGCTGTTACACTGTGAATTTCCCCACTGCGGGACTAATAAAGGACTATCTTATCTTATCTTATCTTATCTTGTCTATTAACAGGACCAGGCTGGTCATGCTGGTAGACCAGCTAAACCTTCAAACTCAGACACACCCGAGAGCTAAGGTGGTCAACTAGCTAGAATTAGCCTGTTTTGGGATTTTTTCCAGTTTGAGATCATCTAAATGTAACAGCGAGAACTGTGAGTGACAGTAGACCAAATTGTCATGAAGCTACATAGGCTCATGAACCAGCCTGATTGTTTGAGCAACACTCAAGAAAGAGGACTGATGAATCTGGACACTACTAGTAGCTGAGCGGATTGCTAAAGGCCAAAAGCCACTCATTACTGGTGAGGAGCTCAATGCTCTCATCAGATAAATATTATGAATGTAATGAATTTAGAATTTTTGTTCCTTTGCTGGAAGAAAGTGGACAGCCTGTGCTAATGAACCAGAAAAATGTCTGGATATGCTAAACTACTATTTAATGCACTTTTTGCCAAGAGTGGATCTGGTACTTAGATCTACGTTGCACGCTCAGGTCATGCAACTGCTAAGCATGTTGCCTTTTTTCAGCTAACCAGCATTATGCTGTGTTTTGTACGCAGGAATGCTGGTCAGTAGCAATACATGCTGATATACTGATCAGTAGCCAAAACCAGCACCAGACCAGCATTGACAACAGCTAGACACTGCTAGGATCTTTATATTATCCCTTTAAATTAATGCAAGGACCATTTAACCCATTTAACTGGCGTATGGTACTATGCCATCTGATGTTTACATCTGCTTTGCAGGTTCAGGTGAAGATGTGAAAGACCAGGACATAAATGCTAATGAAAAATTCTATGTGAGCAATGACATTAAGAGCACTACTAAGATTTAAGCATTTAAATATGATATGTTATCGCTTTTACAAAAACGTACTATCACTTACTACTAAAAACTATCATTTCAATTTGAATCTGTCTGTTGTTTGTTAGTTTTTTCTTTACATTGTGTCAAAATGTCAGTGGATCAGTAGAAATGCTCCACTAAAAGTGATTATATGCAAGAAAAAAAATATCATGCCTTATTCAAAAAGCAGTCCAGGCAGAAACCCTCCTTTGCAGGGTTAAATCACTGAACTAAACTGATGTGTAAAAATGGTGCGATGTTTATAAACTACCTCAAACTCTTTTATTGAACAAGTGAGAAATATTTGACATGGGCCCAGAGACACCCACCTAATGCACTTTCTCATGTACAGTAACTTTAATATCCTACAGAAGTGCAGCCACAGGCATTAAACTGCACTGCACTATGTGAGCTGTTGAGCTGTTGAGCTGTTTATTGAGACCATAAATCAGGCTTCTCTAAAGTAGTGTATAATGTCTCCATCTGCTGGAGAGTAGTTAATAGGCCTTGGAGAGGTACTTCGAGTCCAAACGGGCTGCGTCTTAAAATAAACACTACGACAACATACAAAGAGGACAATACACAAGGGATACAGGTTAATATTGCAAATTAGGTCATTGTTTATGACTATTTGGAGAACGTAACAGAATAGCTTTATGAACACATAGGCAAGTTACAACACTTGAATGTGAAATTTGGAAAAATAATAATTCTTTTTAAGACAACAAATAAAAGCATTTCACCAAATACTGTGAATACAAATATCACGGCATCGAACCTACAGATTTATACAATAGTATGAATGGTTTATTGAATCCCATCAGTTTTGGCAAACAACAACATGGTAAAAACGTAAAACATGGACTTTTTATTGGCCACTTAAATATGAGGATCTTAAGCATAATTTGTGTAATGTAGCCGACTTCTCTGGTCTGATATTTAAAGCTTCTTTGCAGGTTCAAAAGCTTTGCAGAAATGAACACGCTAGCTAAATAGCTATGAATATGAATACAACGCAGAAAGTATAAACAAGGCCTAAATGTACAAAGGAAGGCATAAATATAACAAAGGAAAGTGTTGAAGGCTCTCATAAAGGTGAGTTTTGTAGCTTCTATTAATTGGATATATAGTGCAGGATGAACAGCATGAAAAATGAGGCAACACAAAAGAACGCACATCACTATTGCTTTTGGTTTAACGTATCGGGTCTTGACAATGCCCATAGAGTCTACACAACGTTTCCCTTCATAGATTAAGGCAATACTTTGCTGAAATGCAAATGCATGAAACAAATTAGCGTTAAAACAAGCCATTCGAATGGTCTGTGTGCATCAGTACAAGTGAAAGCGTAGCTATAACTAAGGTTCTACAACTACAGCTCCGGAGGAAATCACTAAACTCTCCTGGACACCGGCCTCTAGGATAGGAACTAAAGAACCCAGACTTACAGCAATGGATCTATGTGAGCATAAACAGCATAAAATAAGGATTTTTTTCTTTCCATACAGAAAAGTGCGCTTAGCATACTCCAGGTCCAGGCCTGTTACTCCTTTAGCAGTAATGACACATTTAAGAGAAATAAAAATTAAACACTGACCCGAACGGCCCAACAAAAGTACGTTTCAAAAGAAACAGAGGCGGAGTGCCTGAGCGGCGGTCAGTAGCAGTAGTAGAGCTGAGAGCGCAGGCTTCTGTAAGAGTCCTCGGTCTGCTCGCCCTCAAACAGCATGGAGTTGGGCAGGACCACGCCCTCCAGAGGGTCAGGCTGGCAGAACTCCACCACAAACTCCTCCTCAGCCTCCAGCAGGGTCCGCGCCCAGACAGACAAATCCAGCCGGCCGGCCACCCCGCCGTAGTCCTCCGGGAGGACAGAGCGAGGGATGACCCGGTG
The DNA here is from genome assembly GCF_030463535.1 of Salminus brasiliensis. Classification (NCBI taxonomy): domain Eukaryota; kingdom Metazoa; phylum Chordata; class Actinopteri; order Characiformes; family Bryconidae; genus Salminus; species Salminus brasiliensis. The sequence continues at coordinate 29,660,349 of NC_132891.1, read as the reverse complement.
CAGAGATGAAAGGTCCGAGCCATGCAAGACGTACTGAGAGGAAGAGGAAGGACAGACCTTTTCAGTGGTCACTACAAGCAGTGTGGTCACAACTTGAATCAATAAACTGCCTCACAGTAACTTACCCTTTCCGCCATCTTCTCTTTCAGAAAAGGCTTAATTATTGCAAATATGCCTTTGAAGATTCGGGGCTCGTTTATGATGTTTACAGCCTTTATTCTGATAGGAAATCCATCCTGGAATGCAACATTTAAAAAACAAACAAATTCAACAAATAAAGCATCACGTCACACAGTGCGTCACATTTACATCAGCGATGAGCAGCCTCACCTGAAGAATACTAACGACTTTCTTTGCCAGAAGAGGGCCTGGGTTGGAGGCTTGAGACAGGCCAACTCCAGTGTAGTCCACCAGGATGACTATTCCATTCACTTGGGTCTCCTCAGGTTGAATCAGCTTCTCTAGTGTCAAATAAATGGCTCGTATGTTGTCCACAAACGGATAGTCATTCGGTTTCCACTTGCCTAGGCAAATCAGAGCAATAGACAGTTGCAGGCAGTTCCTATAAGGCTTAGGAGTAAGACTGCACAACATGGACAGAATACCTGAAACTCCCAACTGAGGCAGGTCAATACAGCACACATTAATAAGAGTATACTGCAGCCGTATTAGGCCAATATTAACAAACGATACACTGTATAGTTCTATCAAATAAAAATGTACATTGATAATATTCCCCAAATCTTTGCTGTTAAATCAACCAACCTGGCCGTAAACACAGGATGTAGCGGCCTTGAGGGTCAGGTCTTGGCAGGACGGTGAGGAAGCCCAGATCGAGCACATGCTTAACCGTGGAGGGCTTCAGGTCCTGGAAGACCTCAGGCCAGGCTCTCCTGCTGCCATGGTAGTTCAGGAGCAGCTGCAGGGCTCTGTCATAGTCGAACTTCCTGGCTCGGAGGAAGCGCAGAAGAAAGGCGTCGTCCAGACGAGTCCTAAGATTGGGCTGCTCCTTCAAAATCATATCACGCAGCGCTTGCACGTCCCTGAGACGCCACTCGGGCTTCTCCTGCAGCTCCTCTCGCGCCTTGGCCACTAGCTCTGGGGTCAGAGTGCAGGAGTAGATGGGTGGAGGAGGCGAAGGGAAGGCCACTCCAGCCGCTTGTTCTGCTGGCGGGCCGGCAGCAACGTGACCATTTTGATCTGCCATGGGGTACCTATGTGCACTGGATCAAGCATTGTGCAATTTATACATACGGAAGTCAAACTCAAATGTATTTGTATAGCACTTATTATAACCCAATGTTGTCGCAAGAAACCTCAGGAGGAAGCAAGCCTTCTCTGGTCAACACCCCTTATTAATACATGGTATAAGGTCACCCTAACACCGTATATGTCCATTATTATGCAAGGATGTACTGAAATAATCAATGGGACTCACCTATTGATTCACTCTACATTTGGCAATGTCTACCTGAGAATTTTTCTAGTACCAGTCTCAGTCAATCAGTTCCATCATTCACAATATATGGACAAAAGTATTGAGACACTTGCTCAATCATTTCTTCCAAAATCACGGGTATTGGAAGAGAGTTTATCCTGCTTTTGTTGGAGTAACTGTCTGTACAGTCCAGGGAAGGCTTTCTACTAACACTGCTGTGAGGATCTGACTGCATTCAGTGACAAGAGCACCGCACCTCATCCCTAAAGCATTGGATGGAGCCCCATCACCTTAACGCTGGGGGCCTTTATTACCCTTTAGGCATGACGCCAATAGGTTTATGGTTATCTGCTCCAGAGAGTGCTATTCTATTGGGAACCAGACAAGCTTTGCACATCTGTGTCAGCAGTGGGTGCAACCTAAAGTGTCTGAATGCAGTCGTTAGAGGGGTGTCCACAAACATTTGACATATAGTGTATATCCAAGTGTTGACACATCAGTATTACACAGACTGTTGTTTAAGTATTAGGCAGCCACAATTATAGTCAACAAGGGTTTATCTCTGCAGGGTGTCAGTATGTTTCTGCCTGTAAAAACCCCATATGATAGTAGAATAAGCTGCTGATTAATCAAATACATCAGGAATTAGCACACATCGGGATAATGGTTAGTTGTAATAGTTACAAGCTGTAGATCTTTTAACGGAACGGAAATATATAATAAATATGACTTAAATAGCCAAAAGCTAAAAACAGTAGCCAGGTATCTGGCTAGCAGTCTCATCAGGGGCGACACTGTGACTTAGAAGGTCGCACAATCATACGATCGGTAAAGGCTTTAACAGCATAGTCATGTAGGACAGAGACACTACTGTTGTCATTATGGCTGCTATTACTTATTAAATAATAGCGAAATCAGTGAGAAATGAAGCGCAGTGACAACCCACCTGCCAAGCAAACCCGCAATCAGTTCCGTGTACAGAAGCACAGCGCTCTGCCATTGGCTGCTCTGGCTTGCGTCATCGATTACGTCAGGCGGGCCGGCCTGTTTGTGGGGTTGCCATGTTGCACGAAAATCCGATTTGTGCTGGGATTTGAGGCTGATCAGGTCAGGGTGTAACGGTGTTAGGGCAGTTTATGCTAACTTCTAGAGACATTTACGATTTATATAATTATATCATTTTAAATGATAGTTGCACAATCAAATCTAGTATAATTTCCATTTTTCATATTTCAGCTAAATCACATTCATTAGGGGACAAAAGTAAAGGTTTTAATGGGTTTTGGAATGAGTGTACATTTAATGTAATCTTTATTACTCATATAATAATAATAATATTTTAAATAAACATATTAAATGTGTCATAAACTGCTTTTTCCCCAGTATTTTGAGGTTTAATTTCTTTGAGGTATAAATCATTAGTATGTGATGCCTAATAAAACACCATGTTATTGTGAAAAGCAATAATGAGCTCTGCTCTGATTGGCTGGTTTACACCACTGCAATGGCTTACAGGAGCCACATAGTATAACATAACATTGCATAGCATAGCATAGTTGTTTTTTTTAGGAACACTGTAATTATTTGTGTTATTATTTCCAATGTAGTCCTCTGAGTCCTCTCAGCGCAGTGTGCTGTTAGCTTGTTGTTAGCCTCTTCTGATGTGTGGTGAGCTCAAGTCTGAGGTTGTCCTGAGGTGTTTTTTGAGGGAGCAGATGCTGAAGAGTAGTTAGCTTTTAGCCTAACACGGCCTACCCACTCGCTTCCCCTGTTTTAACTTACTAACTAAGTTTGAGTTACCCGTACTCAGGAAAAGACGCGGTCACGAGACCTGGTTCGCTAACAACCCTTTTACTAATAACTAGCGAGTTATCAGAGTAAACATAATCTCTTGAAGCAGCCATTGTGTTTGAGCATGTCACAGAGGAAACAACGGTGCCAGGATAAATACTGTACTTACAGTACAGTAACCTTTATGTATATGCACATATTTCAGTTGATTATATTTGATTGTATTAACTCCATCTTCTTATCTACTTCTTCTGTAGCGAAGACGGCAATGTAGCAAAACCAATTTCAGAAATGCTAATGAGTTACAGGCAGGTCAGTGAGGTGATTGGCGTCGAAAAAAACATTTGTTGATTGGATGAAGTAGCCATAAAAACCGAGGATGACCTCATAGGTCAACTAATTTAGTGCTTTATTTCAATGGTTCAATATGCCACCAGATTTATGACTCACACAACTTACACTGAGCCAATGGTTCTCATCTTTTGTGAGAAATATAACATTTCTCATAAAGCTCTGCTTAGATGCATCTATGAGAAGCATAGAGAATATCTGCTAGTTGTATATTAGTTGAGAATGATGTATATAAGATAATATATATATTTATATTATATAATATATATATATATATATATATATATATATATATATATATATTTTTTTTTTTTTTTTTAAGTGTTATACTTGCCTTTTTCAAATAACAAATTTAATTAAAAAAGACAATAAGATGCGAACAATAAGGAGTTTTCTTTCTAATTAAGTTAATCTGGCTCCTCAGGGCCCCCTAGTGCAATCTTAAAAGTGGCTGAGGTTTTTATCAGCGTACCCCTGACCAAACACAAGCGGCAGATGCTTAGCACAGGATCACCAACAGTGGACACTAGAGGACTGGAGAAATAAGGCCTGATCTGATTAATCTTGCTGAGGCAGAAATTGATGGTAGGTGGTACATGGTAGGGTCAGAATCTGGCACCAACACCAAACACCAACACCGAATCTGGCACCCGTTAAGACCATGTGCATCCATGGCCTTCATGCTTTCTGAATGATAATGCTCCATGTAACAAAATGGACATGGCAATCAATTCAGTGTTCTCCAGTGGCCGTCCCAGTCACTAGAAAATGTGACCCATTGCCAAATGCTCTAGTTTTATAGTTAACCATTTGACTTCTTCACATTTACAGAACGTGATGGGATATTGCACCAAATTTCAAGCAAAGCTAGAACTGCGTGACCTATTGACAGTTCTTGTCCAATAAGCTTGTTATGTGCTCATGATGGCAGAAGATTAGTGAACTATTAGTCCTGCCAAAGTGGAAGCTCATTAATGTGTGACAGATAAGGCCAAATAACATCCACTTACACTGAGACCCTCCGCAGGTTTTAGAAGGAAGGCGCCTGGCTTTTACTTAAGCTATCTGGAATTGTTTTATGATATTTATCAGTCCAATACACACCTAGCACTAAAATCCTTGACCATGCTCTGCCACGTAGGCTGTCACTTTTATCATCTTGTTTTAAAGCCTTTTTACAGCCGGCAGAGATTAGGGGAATGTCAGACGACTCCTCCCATGTCAGTAAGCTTAGGATTTGCATTTTTTCTTTTTTACTTTTATACATATTGGATGTATTGTGACTTAAACTTTGAGTGAAAGAAATTATGTGCAAACCAAAGTTGGCCAGAAACAGCCCTAAGAAAGTTTTGAATGTCCATAGCTTAGATTGTAGTTTTACTGGTAGCTGATTTAGCCAGTTTAGCTGTTTAGCCAGAGTTGCTTGTCTAAGAAAGTTGAGAATTTTGTATGTTTGGCTGTTTTGTACGCTTTGTACAGCTGGCCACCAACATCAATAGATGTTGTTATCAGGTCAAACGTAGGCTGTGGTTTGACGTAAAAAAGTGATGACAGCCAAAATTGATATTTTGTTGGTTTTAAGTTGTGATGTTGTTTAACCAAAATCCATCATCTTCCAACATCACCTGGCAACGTCATATAGATATTGACATTTCGTTGTGAAGCATGGTAATTAAAACTCCACATCTGAACTTCATAGGGCTAATATCCACACAACCAAATGAAACATCTGTCTGATGTTAGAGCTTGATGTCAACCCAATGTTGGCTTTTGACAGATATGTGACTTTAATTTCCAGCCAAAATCTAACCAACATACCACATTGGATTGATTGACATCAAGCGATTTTCATTTTCCTCCCCAATTTTAGATTGCCAATTACCCAACCCACTCATTAGTACTCTCCCCCATCACATGTAATGCTACAAAGGTGAAGACTGAAGACTGACACCTGCGCAACCAGCCACTGCCTCTTTTCAAACTGCCCCCCTTACAACGTCATGTCACTCTGAGGAAAGCAGCAGGTACCCGGCTCTGATGCATGAGCTAACAGATGCCGGTGCTGGCCAGCATCATACTGAAGTAATGAGGGAAGAGAGAGACAGCCATCTACCCACCTAGAAAGAGCAAGGCCAATTGTGCTCTCTCAGGCTCCGGCTGCTGAGGGCAGGCAGCATGACCTGGGATTCAACCTGATTTTCTGTCTGCCTGTCTGACATTAGACTGGTGGCTGCTAGGAAGTTGGATTAAAAATGACATAAATACAAACAAAAATGAATAAACAGGCTGCACACGTTTATGTAAAAATAGAACCTTGACATTTAATACAAGTTCACATTGCAAGATTGAAATCCCCCTTCTACCTGAAGGCCGTAATGCATGGCAAGGCACTTTTTTTGCTCATTCAGAAGATTGCTGTGTACCCTAACATACACACACAAACATCTGGCTGTCTACTTTAGTGACAGACACTCAGGACCTCTTTTATATTCTCACAGAAAATAGACTTCTCCTTAGTTATGGACTACTGGTATAGAGCAGTACACCCAACAGACTTCAAGACTGGATGCTTGGATCATTTGTTTACTTTTATACTTTTATAAAGTATTTCTCAATATATATTCTGTTCACATGAAATACAAGATGCTTATAACTCTGAACACCTAATAATAATAATAATAATAATAAGCAGTTTAGACAAATTATAAAGGCACAATGTCCTGTAGCCTAGCCTCAAGTACTCATTATCATTCATATCACGTTGGTCATTAAAAATACTGTACAACATAAACGTCTAACTTTTACCAGATGAATGGCCTTGTTGTAACATTTATTAAATCTTAAAACAACCATACACACTCGGCTAATCGTCCTCTCCGTCTCACTGAAAACTCCAAGGGGAATATAAATATGTACCACTACTTTACAAAAACACATTAGCCTATTAATAAGGTTGGCTAAAATTGTAAAAAAAAACAAAAAAAAAAACAGGCTTCTTCCACAGTACTGTTACTGTACACTCCTGAGGTTTTCAGCTGTTTGCTCTTTAGGTCTACATGCGATAATTTCAGCTTGGGGGGGGGGGGGGGGGGTTAGTTTGTTGCTTACTCTTAACTTTCAAAAAAAAAAACTAAAAAAAAAACTAAATTACATTAATGTTCTTTCGCAGATGCTCTTACCTAGAGCACATGCGCCACAAGGTAACCAATGGAAACTATTGCTGACTGTTTTCTCTAAAGGCTACATCAAAATAACCACCTAGTAAAAGCTATTAAAGTTTTACTGTTTAATCCATGAAGCAGCCTCTTGTAGTCATGTGGTTCGCCAACTTTTCTTAAAAATAAAGCAAAACACCAAATTCTTGCAATTCTTGCGGTTTTGCAATGCCGTTCAGATGGTCTCCTGCTTGGTGATCGTGGGCTGCGGGATGGCCGATGGCTGCTTGGGCACTGTGGCTATAACCCCCTGGGCTAGTTTGTAGTGCTCAGAGCTGGAGGCTGGTGGGGGAGAGGGGATTGGAGTCTCAGGAGTGGCTGTGGGCACAGAAAGCAAGAAGAGCATGTAAGGATACAACTAAACGTCCACAAAGCAATGTCGGAAAGAAAGAAACTATTGGTTGTCGAGCAGTAAGAGCTCTTGTGAAATTTCTGAAGGCATTAGGAAGGGTAGCAAAGAATAACAGTGGTTTTCTTTGACCAAGTAAGCCTGATTAACTCACAAAAGGATTACTCCAGCAAGCATGTTTGTCCCTTCAGTTACCTGACTCTGCCACAGAGAGTGGGCTTGTACACTGAAGAGAGCACACCTCTAGCCAACCTGGTGAAGGTTGTAGCCAACCTGGTGAAGGTTGTGGTCAACCTGGCGGAGGGTTGGGTTCAGGGACTTACACATCTGTCCGTTGTGAACTGGAGTGGCCATGTTTGCAGTCACAATGACGTTGCTGAGGTGCTCCTGCACCAGGTGTGGGTGTAGAGATGGAGGGGCATGGGGGGCCTCGTTTGCAGAACCTGTGATAGAAGCATGTCAAGGTCATCAGACGTTCAGACTGGGGGTTGCTTTTCCCTCAAACAAATCCTGTGTTATCTTTATTTCAAAGCCAAGTGGTTTTCAGATCCAGTCCTGGGGACACACTCTGCCCTGCACAGTTTTAAGCATTCCCTGCCCTTCCAACACACCTGGTCCAGCTCAGGAAGGGCATGATAAACAGCTGATTAGCTTGAACAGATGAGTTGGGACAGGGAATAGTTGAAATGATGCAGGGTAGTTGAAAACCACTGTGTCCTTACCTCCTAGAAGCATCTCCTGGAGGAGGTTGTCTATCTTGGCCATTCCAAACAGCTTAACAAACTGAATTTGCTCAATCATCTGCCAGGTGATGCTCTGTAGCGTTGGCAACAGTAGAAGAAGCTCGCCGAACCGTCCCCTTGAGTCGTACTGCCGGTCGTTGATGTAGTCCTCTAAGCTGACCTGTACTTGGTATCGCATCCGTTTGATCTTGCTTGGATCACTTAGACCTTTGGCATCTACCAGTAAAGAAGGGACCCAAACACAATCAGGATTTGTTCAATCAGAAACAGCTAGACTGATATTCCTGCAGCTTTATAAAAACAACATGGTGTGATTACTGATTCCTGAGATGGTACACCTACCTGGATCAAAGAATACAATGGCCTTCAAGCAGGCATATTCGTTATCATCTATCTGGAGCTCCTGGAAAGGAAGGACCAACTCATCGAGAATCCTCACCGTTACCCGGCTCACTTCCAACTCAGGGCAGTTCCGAGGAATTATGTGATCATTACCTGGGTAGAAGAGGACGAGATGTTTATGTAATCACACTAAATTTGCAAAGTAGGGATTGTCAGTTCTGTCCTGGACACTCAGGGTCCAGGGAGGTTCCTGCTCAAACACACCTGTTTCAACTCAGTAGCCAAATGTGACCAAGTTTAGTAGATGTGTTCGAGCGGGGTAATCACCCTCCATGACCAGAACTGATGACCTCTTCTGTAAAATGCACCCAGGAGCATTTCTAGACTATTTGTTGAACTGGGGCACATGCCGAATATAGAGGGGCATGGCTGCTTGCCTAATAATACTCCTACTAATGATATGTTAATATTAATAAAGTGTCAATAATAATGTTTGTAATAGTATTACTGGTTAGTATTAGTATTATTATTATCATCTAAATAATATTACTGTCACACACCTGCATTAAATATTTCCTTTGCGGCATAAAACTACATGTGAAATTGTAATTTTCTCTTTGATTTCATGTTAGCTAGATAACACAGGCTTTGCTGAGTAGTTGAGTAGTTAACTGTTATATTGGCTATATTACAATGCTCATTTTGCAAGCTTGTGTAGTCGATGCCCCTTTTACTAGCTAGCATAAATAAAGCCTATGCTAACTGATGCCTTTGCTAGTTTAATTCATTATTCTAATATGTATTTTGGGTAGATTATGTGGTTATAAATGACTATAAACAAAACAACACACAGCTATGAGCTACCATTACCTTGTCTGTAGCATTGCAAACTTTCTTTAAAATATTTGCGAATGTCCATTACTTGGTAACTCTGACATTATACTGGGGGGCGTGCCCCAGTCCAGTGGGTCTAATGACGCACCTGAATGCACCTAATGTAAAACATGCTAATATATGGAAAAGCACGGCTCAATCACAGTCATATATCTAAAAGCTCTTACCCAATAGCAACAGGTCCTTGTACAGCATGGAGCGCTTGGCAGCTCCAAGCAGGAGATGTTCCCCTGCGTGAGCTCGCAGCAAAGCCACCTGCGGGAAAGTAAGATACAATTTGCATGACCTATTCGTTTCTCTTTTCATGGGAATGGTTCGCGTGTGTGTGTGTGAGTGTGCTGGAGTGCAGGGGGTGCACAGCAATTACAGCACTTGAAGGGTCAGAGGTTCCCACAGAATTTCAAGCATGGTGGAGAATGGGGGAACTGAGTGGGTGCATGTCCTTCTGCACAGTGTGAGAAGATGCTCTGTCATACATGCCCACTATCCACAAATCAGTTACCCTGCCTTGGTGATTGCACGGTTAATGATTCTGGAGGTCTTGAGGAGAGATGTAACTTTAAAACCAGCTCATCACTTTCTAACCTGGGACATCAAAACACATTAACCAAACGCAGTAAGGATCTTCCACACCCTGATCTCACCATCTCCACCATCTTGATTCTTGTACTAGATACATTTCTGATAGCTCTCATGGATATGGTGGACACCCCTCACTAAAAGATAAGATATTCCTTTTCTGTGAGTGATTCCAGATTGGAATCTTTCAGATATTACACAACTCCCTCATTGCATTCACAGGAGACAGGAAGCTTTGCATAGGACAACAATCTAGACAGAATAGTGAACCTGGAGTAGTTCCAGACACATGCTCTGACTCTTACCTGGTCATCCAGGGGCAGATCGCAGAAGGCCGGGATATATTTGGCCCACTCTACTAGAACCAGCAACTGCTGCTTCATAGACTCGCACACATCTGTGATGGTGGCCATCTTCTTTGTTCTGATGTCACCATTAAGGATAGGACCTGGAGAGGAGATCTACAGCACAGCCAAAGGTTTTGTTTACCATGCATGTCTCCCAACGTTCAGCCATTCTATCATATATATATAGTTTGAAAACAACAGTGTCCAGGTCTGGCCAGAACAGTCCAGAACAGTGGGTGTCAGGTGATTCCCTTTCTCCAACACATCTACTGCTAGACCTGGAAACAAACTAGTGGGTTTATCCCGAAGAGATTGACAGGGGCTCTACAAAAACGTATTAATTGAGTTTTGTTAGTTTGGCAGAATTGTTAAGAGTTCTGGGTCCCAGAGTAATATCTTTTCAATGGCCGCTGGTTGCAGAGCAGGGGGAAACATCTAACTGTGGTGGACTAAGACCATCTAAGACCAGAGCTGGACACCCCTGGTTGTAGACCAAGACGAAGATCTCACCTGTCTGGAGAGGACGTCGGCTTGGATGAGTGCGTTGATGGAAGGTAAGCTGCTGTCCTCATAGCTTGACCTCCTGGTGCTGATTCTGTCTCTTTCATTCTGTACAGCTGCACCAAACCGAGAATAAATCAACCCACTGAATTTCATACAGGATTATCGCAAAAATAACTGCTATCAGTGAAACTCTGACAACTGATAGCAGAGATAGATGAATATTAGCACTGCATGCCTCAAGGCAAAAATTCTCAAGGTTGGGCTGTTTATCAGTGTGCAGTTATGATGCCTACAAACTGTTTGTTCAGCACAAGCCAGTCCTAGGCTTCAGTGCGTGGTGGAGTGAACATTAACAAAGTGCTTGTCTCACTCTGATGTTGTAAAACGCTCAAGACGCTCTATGCAGCGGCTTGTCTCAGTCCCACACTGGACTCCCATAGGTTTAAGCATATACCATCAAACACCACGGAAAGGGTACATACCTTCTTTCTTCATTCCGGCCCGAAAACATTTCTTTAGTCTACAGTATCTGCATTGGTTCCTCTTATCTTTGTCCACTATGCACTGTCTGTTGAACCTGTAACAAATGCAAAAGTCCACCACATTTAGAAGTATGTCCTTCATCTGCAGTTTGATATTTAGAGATACAATACATATATATGTATATGCAAAAGTTTGTAGACACCACTTCTAATGAATGCCTCCATACTGACACACACAAACACACAAAGAGGTATAAAGCCCCCCAGCACTGAGCTGTGGAACTGTGTTCTCTGGAATGATGGATGGTGCTCCATCCAATACATTTGGGATGAGTTGGAGTGGTGATCGTCCAAAGTTCTGACCTTGCTGACACTCTCACAAAGCCTTCCGTCAACAGTAGAGACAGTTACCCCAACCAAAGCTGAGTATTTTTTTAATACCCTTAATTTCATAAGAAACAAAAAAATAAATAAACAGATAAACAAATAAACAAACTTTTGTCCACATAGTGCATAAGCATAGCGAGATTTGCAGTTTGTGTGACAGTAATGTAGCGACTGTAAGAGATGTTTAAGGAGCAAAGTTCTGACCTGCAAGAGTACATGTGGTTTTTGCGTACGCTGCGTCTGAAGAAGCCCTTGCAGCCATCGCAGCTGGAGGCTCCGTAGTGCTTGCCGGTTGCCCGGTCCCCACAAATGGCGCAGAGGGTCCCTGCACCCAGGTGGTTGGCAGCATTCATGTTGGCACTCTCAGCTGGTGAGGAGTCTGAAAATAGAGGTACTTTTAGCAAATCAGCCAGATGGGGCAGCAAGCCTTCACTGCTTCATATTTGGATAGAAAGACAAAACATTTAATGCTTAGTCATGATGAACTTCACTGAACTTTACACTCCACAGACAAGTGTGTAAACAGGCAAAGCTTGAGAATGCCGGAAAACAAGGTAGCCTAATTCAGAAATAGGACTCAGTAGTCCAGTAGTATTTCACAGGTGTGAATAGTGTTAAGCCTGGTTAGTGTTCCAGTTAAGCTAAGCATTGATTGGTACACTCCGAACAAGTGACATGTAAAGTTTTCAGGTTTTCATTCTGGTTGCACATTTGCAATGTTCATGAGAATTACAAAAGAAGATGACTTAAGACTTTCCAAACTAAATGAGATGATTTAAGCAGTTATTTTGAATAGTAATACCTATTTAATAACTGAATATTTGAGTATTAGATAGGTCCTGTTCTCACAAGCCAAGTTTAACAATAAATGAATGCATCATTTATGTTGTTACTGCCTTGATTAGTGGAATCTGTAAATGTCTTAACTTGTAGAAGGCTACAAGTCATCTAAAAAATGTCCTCATGTAGATAACGGAAAATCAGTCCCAGCTCATTTTAAAGAGGATATGGGCGAAGGGTCATGGCCGGGCTGTAAAATTCTTTAAAGAGGCCAGTGTTTTACGCTACAATCAATTAGCTATAAATCATTCTCATGAAAATGTGCAGTAAAGGGGTGTTTGCAAAGTAATCCAGTGGTGATTATTGCTAAAACCGCAACTGCGAGACCTCTGCTAATAGAACTAATCATTACTCAAGAATGCGTAAATAAACGTGAGTGTGAGCAATACTTCAAAAGCTTAACGATTTGGAAAACAATGGCGGACATCTGAAATAAATGGAAATGGTGTGCCTCTACTCAGCTGACATACAACACACATTGGTTTTAAAGGTAGGATACAAAAACCAACTCACAACATAGGACCTCAATCCTGAGGCTCTAAATACAGTTAAGCCATTTAAAGTACAATGTGCTGTGTGTCTTTGTGATGATCTTGAATGTTCACAGGAGCACCGAAACCAAGCTAATTACTTAAGCTGATCAAAGGGAAGTGTGTGTGACATGATAGATGTGTCAACTCAACTGACTTGAAATACTCAAATGATTAAAAACACTGATTGGAAGGGCATCGGAAATCACACTCATCACCTATCTGATGAGATGTAGGCTATTAAAAACTAGTCAGCAAACAAATCCCTGTAAATTCAGTAACCCGATTATTGACCATTGAGCTGGGAAGACACTCGCTACAAATGTACTATCATCAGCACAGCCACCAAAAAGACGTTCAAACACCACAAAGGTGTCAAAACACCAAAATCGAATCAGTGATACTTTAAATTATGTATTAACATTTGACAATTTTCCATGATCCAATCAATTACATTTCTCATGACGGCCTGTCATGGGAAAAAAAGCTGTGGAATATTTCCACAACATCTTCTACGGTTGATGTCCATTTACCTAGCTGTCAACGATCCCTGGAAATGCTACTCTAAGGAGACATTTTTGCCTCAACCGACCACGAAAAACTCAAGGTAAAAGAAGCCAGATGGAATCACTCTGGGATTTTTAGTGGTGTAACTTTGTCTTAGAACGAAACATGACCCTTTCCTCCTAACAAGACAGAGCTTGCAACGTTCATATTAATGCTCATCCCAAAGCTTCTCGGCTCTCAGTTGATTTATCATGTGTGGCTCTACTGTCACAGTTAGTAAGCCATTAAAAAGCATGCAGGCCACAGAGGCATCCCATAGGACTGGCCCCTCAGAAGTCCATAAAAGAGCACAAAACCTATTAAACCTGATCATCCTCCACTTAACCAAACATTTGGTAGCCTGTATAAAGTCTCAGGACTCAAAGTTCAGAGCGGGGCCTGAGTAGGGAGGGTGACTCACCTGTGCTCATGGCGAGCACTTGCATGTTCTCGAACTCCAGGGTGGTGTAGGCTGGGTCCAGGGCCTCGCTATAGTCTGCCATCTCCATGTCTGCTAGAGCTTTGGACAAACGCATTCTCAGCTAACCTGACACTGGGGGCAAAGACTTGTCCTCTCGGTGGAGTTCGGACCCCCCCTCTCATAGATCAAGCCCCGCCCCTTGGAGAGGTAGACACCTCTGAGTGACACGGGACATGTCCTCTAGGGCAAAGATGAGGCTGACTTTGAATGACAGGTCAGACCCTGCCCCCCAGGCCACGGCCCAGTTCTGGAGTGGGGTGGCCTTTTGGTTAATCATTGTCTGGCTTTTTTGTTAGTGCTAAATCAGGATTGTTTTTAGGATTTAGACGAACAAGGTCTCTCTCTCTCTCTCTCTCTCTCTCTCTCTCTCTCACTCTTTCAATATCTAATGTCAGTAAAGCTTTAGCAACTTTGAAATTGAAGAAAGCACATCTAGTCCCTTCCACGTTGCTGTCGGACTGCACCAGTCTAAAGCCAATTTTTGTGTCAGGCAAATACAAAGAGTTGTATTGTAGTATGGAAGCACTGTTAAAGTTTCAAAAATTTACCATTACAGCTTATTTTGACTGCAAAAGACCTTCAGGAAGATGAATGGTGGTGCACTATTCTACTGTGCAGTGTCACCAGCACAGATATGATTTTTGTGGAAAAGTCACCAGAGGGAAACCTGAAGCATTTTGGAAGTTGTTTGGCCACAATGGATCATGATCAAGATTTAGGCTTGTGTTACAACTAGGGCTGGGCTATATGGTAAAATTGTTATGTGCAATATGACAATATTTCATCGTATTGTGCTAAATGTTGTGTTACTGTGATACACAATATGTTTTTATGAGACTATTGTGGATATTGTTTCAAGAGCACCGAGCAACTGCGCATTTCATTACAGATAGTAATGAAATGCAGCAAATTTTGAGTAAAAATATTTGTATATTTTAAGGTATTTTCTCAAAACACAATATTTATTGCCACACTTTGTCACGCAGACACCAGTTTTTTAAAGCAGATTTTAAAATTCGATATCCAAGTACTCCCATACTTAGGACTCTTCCATACTTACACTATCTGTAATGAAACATACAGTTGACAATATCCACGATATTCTCATCACGATACAATAAAATATTGTCATATTGCCCAACCCTAGTAACAGTCAGAACCTGAAGGTTTGGCCATAGCCCTGAAAGCCCCCCCTCAAAGCATCCTTAAAAATCTGTGAAAAGACCTCAAAAGAGCAGTGCAGCAAGACAGCCCAAGAATTTGACAGAACTGGAAAGTTTTGTAAGGAAGAATAAACGAAAATCCCCCAAACGAGAAATTTACAGCAACTTTTGACCAAGGGTGCCACTGAGAAGTTACTGTGGTCTAGAAGGTACCACAGTAACATCTCAGGGATGAGGAGGATAGGTGGTCATATAAAAATGAAATGTGACAGCGCTGAGTACGTAAACCCACACAAACATCATAAGCTGATTTGAGAGCAAAATAATGAAATAATTTAAATACAAGAAAAAGGTAGGCTTCTTAAAGGGAAATACAGAAATGTCCTTCAGGTTGTATTACATTGTGTGGCCACAGAATCAGATTGAGAGCCAGCCAGCCTCATTTCCATGCTTAAATTATGTGTTTGCTAAGTCGCCGCTAATTCTTGCACAATAAACAACAGCAATGACTCTCGCTAGCTGGAAATGGTGACCTTTATGTAAAAGAACTCATTGTT
Source organism: Salminus brasiliensis (assembly GCF_030463535.1). NCBI lineage: Eukaryota > Metazoa > Chordata > Actinopteri > Characiformes > Bryconidae > Salminus > Salminus brasiliensis. The sequence continues at coordinate 29,644,810 of NC_132891.1, read as the reverse complement.
CTACAGAAAACTCATATGCACGTGAGGCGCAACTCTAGTTTCCAACTATAGAGAACAGAATGCTTGCCATATCTACCTTATGCCAAACTCAGTCATAACTAATAACTGCAGTCCTGGGTGAAATGGCTTGTGGCAGTTGCTGTGTTCTCTTTCTGCTTGCTAGCCGCAGTGCTGGTATTGAGGCTGCTGGAAGATTAGGCATGTAGAAAGGAAGCTGAAGTAGCTAAAGCAGAAATGGCCTACAGTGATTACTAAACACTGTATAGACCACTATCAGGTAAAGGTGCCCCTCTTACTCTTTTAAAAAGTGATTGAAACCTTTGTAAAGATTCACACATGAAAGGATACAAATGTATGAAGGGAATTTATTTAGAGAATTAGGGCCATTCAGTGTTGACCCTGTTTAGTGTTGTCCAGTAGTTCACCGGTAGTATACTGATGAGATTACTTCATAATAGAAGTGACCCTGATCTTATAGAAATCACTGCAAGTCAACCAAACTGTCCTTATTATATGAATCAGTATGCACTTTAGAGGACCTGTACCAGGGGGGAATCCAGCGGACTAAGATGCTGCCAGTATGACCTGAGGATCCCTGATTCAAATCCCAGATCGTACTGCCTGCCATCAGCAACCAGAGCCTAAGAGAGCACAACTGGTCTTGCTCTGTACAGGTGGGTAGATGGCTCGCTCTTTCTTCCCCATTACTACAGTGTGATACTGGCAGGCGTTTGCTAACATCTGCTAGCCGTTACATCAGTGTTGGGTACCGGGCACTTTCCTCCAAGCCTGGTGACGTTGCATCTGTGACAGTGCAAAAAAAAGGCAGTGGCTGGTTGTGCATGTGTTGAAGGAGGCATGTGTGATAGGGGAGAGTCCTAGTGGGTGAGTGGGTTGGGTAATAGATAGACAGCCTTAAAATGTGCTGTTTTTGTGATGTCACAAAACCCAACACATTCACCTGCCCTTCCTCATTAAAGTTAACAGAAGTGTTAGTCTAGACTTCGGTTCACAATAAAGCTAATTACAATTGAAAATGTAGGCTATGGGCCTTTTAATTTTTGCATTTAACTCTGTACAAACCATTACACGCTCATTTACATGCTCATATGTATGTATGCAGGTATGTTCGTTATCTGAGGAGAAAACATAGGTAATGCATTTACGTAAACAAGTGAAGCAAGCACGCAAGCATAAGAGCCAAGGCAAACACTGAGAGGATATATTTGAAGAAGGGAAAGTGACAGTACAAAGCGACGGGTCAATGTTCCCCAGTTCATAGAGCCATGAGGACAGTAAAAGCTTACCTACCACTCATCTACCCACATGCATGCACGAGGCGAGGAGCTGGCTGACATGGTGACCAAGTAAACTATCTAAACACACAGTAAAACCCCCATTATCCAAGCTAAATGGCTAATTTTACGGCATGCCACATTTTACCAGCAAATACAGCTAGTTCGCATTGCTTGTGTACTGAAAAAAGGCCAATGTGATCCTCAGTTACTGATTATTGGAAGGAATGAATCTTAATGATATTTGGTATAGATTACAGTGAATTATGTGGTTTTGATTAGCTTGCAAAAACAATTATGATAACATCTCGGTTTATAGGACCCTGCAGATCCCCCTGGACATTATGCAGACTATATTTACTGGATTATTTGGAATAGCTTGGAAAACACCTAAACTTACTTGCTGGATAACTGGCAATTTAGGATAAGGGGTCTAATCGTGCCCACATGTTTTGTGTGTTTATGCATTCTATGTATTCTATAACTTCTATATATGTGTATATATGTGTGTGTGTATATATACGGAGGGCCTTATGTTAATACCCTACTAAACCTACAGTATTTTGTATATATGTATATGTATATATAAAATGAAAAACAAGAATCTCCATTTTTGTCTGCTTTAAGTTTTCTCTATGGTTTGTACCCCATGTAAAGTTAAGACCAGGCTCCTCCTGTAGTCACCATTTTGTTTTTTTTTCACTGTACAGCCCCGATATAATATTTACTTGTGTAATAATTGCCTTATTAAGATTAGTTATGATTCGGACAGAAATCTTGTGGAAACTTCCAAGGCTAAATTTACACTTGTAGACACCATCTTCTCTGGAGCTTTTGAAATCAGGGTTAATAATAGGGAGTTTCTACTTTTCTGCAAAGGCCTTACACTAGATTTTGGAACATTGCTGTGAGCATTTGATGGCATTCGGCCATGAGAGCATTAGTAAGATCAGGTGCTGATAATGGATAATTAGTTCTAGATCAAAAATGCCACTCAAACTTATCCCAGAGGTATTGGCTGGAGCTCCAGCCCTCTAGAGAAGTCTTTTCCACTGCCCCACAGCCCAGTGCTGAGGGGCTTTTTACCCCTCTATCTACGGGATTTCATTGGGCATGGTGACTTTACACTCATGCTTGGCTGCTTCAGAGCGTCCTGTCATATTGGCAGTGTTTTTATGGTGATTAAACAAGCATGTGTAACTAAATCCCTGTGTTAGTAATGAACAAAAAATAGCTAAACTCGCTCATTAAAAGGAGGGTCAGGACAGTTTTGAACGGTTAGTTTAGATTAGTGTATATTAATATGTTAATGCTTACATTTTTCAGTTAAAAAAAGTTAAATGGCACAGCGTAGTATTGCCTGATCCATTCATACTGTTTTCAATAGCACAGAAATACAAAAGACAATCATTATAATGCAGGAGACTCAAATATGTGATGAAGACGTTGTTAGACGAAGACGAAGTTAACCACAAGGGGTTAGCTAACATGCTAACCCTCTAGCTAACTAACACTCTAGCCACAAATTGATGTGGTAAACGCAAACTAACATGGTAACCGCTAATGCTAATACAGTAAATGTGAACTAACACCACACCACTAACACGAGCTAAGGCTCTAGTCCAGCATAAATGCAACTGACAGAAACTTCATTTATGTTTCTGTTTTGATTGTATTGTTTGATTTCAGTGTATTGAATCCAGGTCCTTGCTCAATCCTCACATCTCATTCTAAACTTTTGCACTTATGGATTTTAATTTTGCAACTGATACTACATTTGTACCCCAAAAAGTACCCCAAGTCTATGAACTGCCGACGGACAAAAGTGTTATTCAACTTCTATTACCGATAAATAGCCCAACTAGTTTGTACAGAAGTCCCTGTAGTTACTGAGTAATACATCTTAGAGTGTAATAAGCCTTTCTGCATTAAAGGGTTATATATTTTCCAGAATTGTGTCATTTCTGACAAAAACGTAGACATACAAAATAATGTATCATAATAATAATAATAATAATAATAATAATAATAATGTAAATGAAATGTAAATGTCTTTTAACATGTAAAATTATGTGTAATTATGCACTGAAATATAAATGTAACATATAGAAAAAAAGCTTCTGAGGCTTCTAAGAAGCCATCGCTAATTCCTTCTCCGAAAGAATTTCCATCCACGTGTTTGAGCAGCCTCCACGTGTGCCGAGCCAACCTTAGCGCGTCTTTGGGAATCTCTTCCCCATCTCCTTATTTGCTCAAGAGATTTGTTCTAGCCACAGTTACAATTAAGATGAAGCGGATGAATAACGCTGTGAATCTGCAAGCCAGAGGAGTGACTCACGTTCTGCAAATCTTATCTGGCTTACCATTAAAGTCTTTATCGTAGCCCAAATCTCGAGGGCTCTGTGAACGGCCCTGTGCGGGCTCTATAAAATCTAATCCACAAGGTTATAGCTCTCTGTCACATGCAAAGTCAAAGTGTTCATTCCAGGTAGATCCAGATAAATCTAGAGATTGGTAGGTACACGCTTCGCATGGGAAAGCCGTCATGGTGAACTAAACTAACCTTTTTAGCTGTGAAAAACTGTGCTTTTCACTTCCAGCTTGTTCACTTGGCCTAATTATAACCAGCTCTCAGTTCAGTCCACACAGTAATCAGAACGGACACAATGCAACAGGCTGGAATAAATACAGTGCTCATTATTATACAGAGTATAATGAGAAAGAATTACATATACAAACTTAGAATTAGAGCAGACCATCCCTCTTGGAAAATAGGAAATATGCTAACATGTCTAACATGTATATCTGTTATATATATGTATATCTACACAGCAACTTTATTGGATTCTATCTCCATTTAATCATCTTTCATTTCCATTCTTTTTCTCTGAAAGGATGGAGATGAAAGCTGATTAGATGGAGATAGTATACAATATATTAGTAAAGTATAGTTAACATGTTAACATAGCTAGCATGTATAGTTAGTGAGTTTTTCTCTAGTGAGCTTGTCTGGGTTAGCTTGGGTTAGTGTCCTGTATGTGTGTAAGTTAAACGCTAGTTAGCTAGCCTGGTGTGTTAGCCGTGGCAGTCCTTTCTTTCAAAGAGCAAATTGATGGAAAAAGGGCAAAAAAATACAAATAATTCAAGGCACATATAAATAGGCACAGGGACATAAATGTGCTTTAGTAAGAAAATATTCATTTTATGCCTTAATTTAGTTTCAGGAAGCAGCAGTTTAGACTGTTAGACACTCAGTGTGGAGGCTGTTGCTCATGTTTTTGGGTAAACTCCTGGGATATTACACTGATTAAAGTTAATGGTATGATGATGATGAGGAGGAGGAGGAGGAGGAGGAGGATAGTTCCAATGAAAGGCTGCAGTAGAGCTTGATACCTTCATGGGTGGCTTTCTATTTGCAGGTCTTATATGACCTGTGATTGAATGGTTTGCTATGGTATCTGATTAGAGCATCCTGGGAATAACATTTGACCGTAAACAGAGTTTTAGATCAAAGATGTGACTTTCTCGCAATGGACAGAAATATTACTACATTGACTCCTGCTGGGCCATTGATTAACAGCCTATCTAATCCATGGCCGGCTGGTTACAAGAGAATCAGCCAATCAGTCAATCAAACAGTCAATCAAGCAAGCAATCAATCATCTCCTATTCTCATATAGTTTTATAATTGACGGTGAAGAGCCTGTAGCTCTCTCGCCTCGTTTTCCACTGATCGCATCACTGTCAGTGCAAAGCTGAGATCTGTAGAACTAAGAACATCTAGCATCAGGCAAACAACCAAATGTATCAGGTAACTAGACATGTCCCGAAATCCAACAATAAAGCACATCATGATATTCAGTTGGCAGTTTATTAGAAGGGATACAAGCATATCCCCTAATCATTTAATTATATTATTAAGATACTTTGGGGCATTTCTTTTGCATTATTCTATTGGTTGTGATTGCCTTTGATTGTGATCATTATAAACACATTATATTAACACAAGATAAAAAACAACGACTAGATTTACTGTTAAAAAGTGGAAAATGGCATTTGTGGTCTTTAAATATTATTTTCATATTGATTTGTTATTACATTTAAAAGTGAGCAATAAACATAGTAAGGAAAAGTGATTTTGTCCTTTAGCCGGCAGGAATGGACAGCCATAGATTTATGGATTGATTTTATTTGTAACTCGTTATGATGGAAACACTGTTAATAATGTATGGTTCATTAGGTGCGTAGCCTGTATGAGTTAAACAGTTAACAGTTAACCCCCCTCCCCCTGTAGGACAGTTGCTTCCCCATTTTCCTTCAAAATCAGGCACCCATGCATGTAGGCACATGTATATATATATATATATATGGTAACTTTTTAGGTAAAGGGAAAAACATAACCCTTCGAAGAAAGTCAGTGTAAAATTATTTTATTCCAAGTGATTTGGAGCATTTCTATTGGTCCATTGAACATGTAATTGATGCCAGTTGATACTAATGTAAAGAACAACTAGCAATATGAAAAATATCAACAATTATTATTGCTATATGTATCATGTGTAACAATTATTATTGTTTGGCAGTTATCGTTACATTAATGTTTTATATCTCCACATGCCTACAGGTGATGCTGAGATGACTCTGAGATTACCCACTTCCAGAAAATGTGTCAATATTACAGTCTTAAAAATAAAGGTGTCAAAAAGAGTTCTTTTGAGAAATCATAGTTATAGAAGAACCACTTTTGGTTCCCTAAACAATCAGCTATTTTGTAAATGAATGTGTGAAGACCCGTTTCCCCTTCACACAGTGTAAAGGTTCTAAACTCTCTGAATAAACAGTGCATTATACAGATGATGTCCTCAGTACCTTTAGTTAGGTAAAGTTGCACTGACTTTACAGACGCTTAAGCCCCTGGAGTCTGAACCTTAATGCTTATATTCATCCCATACCCAGCAACAACCATGAGAGAGCAGTAAGAATGTCATCATTGCACTTTTTGTGTTCTGTTGGGTGCAAATCTCAGTCAAAGGTAGAAGTCATTTAGGAAGGTTTAAGTAAGCCTACTTCTGTAATTTCCTTCCTGGGATCAATAAAGTATTTCTTTGATTCGGATTCTGTTTAATCTTTAAGGTACACTGTTGGACCCTAAAGACCATGGTGTATCTTTTTATGGTGCATGTGCAGTACACTAATTCTAGAACCACTTACAAACCTTTACTTTTAAACGTGTGACGGTTAGAGTCACTGTTCAGTGTCTTCCTATGGACTACCATAGCACAGAGCGATGGAGTGACCACCACAAATTATACTGTGTTCACCATTCACTCGTTTGGAAGGATTGTCACATAATTCCGCGGCGGCGTGAAGACGTGCACTTTGAATCGGATTATGGAGGCAGCATTATGGAGAGGATCTGCTGTCCCTCCTTGATTGTCTCTTGCGCCTGATACGAGGCTGCCATGTCATGTCTGTGTCCTATAATCAGTCACCCGTGCCGCCCGGGGCTAAAAGTCAAAGGACTGCTCCGAACTGATGTAACTCCGCTGCCTATTTCCCCCTTTGAAACTTCAAACTCCAGTTTGTGAACAAAGTCCTATCTATCTTCACAATAGGGATCTCCGACCACTGACCAAACTCCATTTGTAACCACTGCCTATTTGTACCTTCTCTTGAATGAGTCTTTTTCATTTCTACTGACTGACCAAGCAGGACACGGCTGCGATGCCAGGGGCCCAATGACCTGCGGCTTAAAAAAACTCCACTACTACTCGGCCCACGCGGAATAACACCTTCTCGGGAAAACCATGGAACAACGTTGGGAATATCGGCCTGTTTTGGTGTGGACTACAAGAGCGCAGGGTAAAATATGGGGAAAAGTTTCTCTATTAGGAACGAGAAAGGGCAAGTGTGCTCATTTGCTTGCTGCCAGTACATCTGCGAGGCCAGTAAAAAAAGGCAGTGTGGACTGACTGGGGGGAGATGGCACAGGTACGTAAGGATAGTGACATGGCGAAGACCTTGTCAACAGATTGCTATCTGCAAACCACACAGCTTATGCAAGCTCCCCTCAGACTGGCTGCCGGGGGGTAGAACACTTCACTTTGACTGCTCACAGTTAGCGTCAGTTGGTTTTGACATGCTGGTGTTTCCCTGATACATACAAACAAACAAAACAATGAGAGGGATCTTTCATATATTTGTATGTATCAGCCCTGGAGGCTGATAAGCATGGTCGATGCCCCTCCTCTCCATCAAACCCAGTTTCGAGCACTTTAAAGGAGTTCTGGAGTGGAATCAATGGTTGGGAAGAAAAGAAAGAGAGAAGATGAGAGAGAGCGTAACAACGTTTGGTTGTGTTTGGTTCAGAATAGGCGTCACCGATATGTTAAAAGGCATGGATCTGTCATGTCTAATCTCATCCCTGAGTTGATTGTGTTGTCGATGTTGATTAGGGATGTCAGAATTCTCTGCTTACGCAAAGGAGACCCTTTCAGTGGGCTGATTCCATCAGTTGAGCTGAATGAAGAGTTGAATGCACTCCAGTTGAGACTCACAGTTATCAACTCTGCAACTCCGCCGAGTAGGGAATTGCTTCATGCGCCTTTCATGTGACAGTTCTGATGAGCAATACAAGGTTTCTCTGGTTGAGTGCTTTCATCACAGCGTTAGAAAGACCAAACACTCGAAAAAGGGTAAAGGGTTCTTGGTAGAGGTAAAGCTTTTGTAGTCTGACCAAAGAGTTTACCTCAAAGATGTTAGTAGTCAGTGTGAAAAAGCTAATTTAGGCCATTAGGGTACATTTGAACATTTTATTGGGTTTCTCAATGGGTTTCTTTAGTAAATGCTATGGTTCTATGTAGAACCCGGGTAGATAAGTCAAAGGAGCATTTCAATGCACCACGTTTAAATGGTTCTTTATAGAGTCATAAATGTAAAGAGTAATTCACTCCAGGATAGAATCCGAGCTCTCTGGGACCAGAGAGAAAATACCCAACCCAAGTCTTACCAGGTTTCACTCCACTTACGGGCCATGTTACATTTTCACTTTACGCTGATTTATCTGAGATTCCCATGAACTGAACACTTCTGTTGCTTGTTCAAGGACATCTGGAACAATCTGTTAATGTTTTGAATGGTTAATGTCAATGGGTTGTGTGGAGCTTGGCCAGAATTTATAATATCGCTAATCATATGTAACACTTAGGCACTGAAAACTAACATTCGGTCACTGTTTTCAGTGCCAAACCAAAAGTATGGTTTTATGGTTGAATTTTGTTTTTATACTGTATCAACATGTTATGATGAATGGACCAATAGAAATGCTCCAAAAGATGTGGAAAAGGTGCAAGTACAGGCAATGTGTTGAAATCTTATAGAGCCATTTAAGCACTTTTTGGGGGTCTCAAAAATTCTCAAACATTTATCCTCTTTTAAAAATAGTATATACAGATAATTACTAGTACAAAGTGAATGCTTTAACATACCGTCTGTGATTAATGAACGGTACTGATTAAAATACCAAGAATAATTTGCCTAGTTGCGGGTTTTTTTTGCACTAATAAAAGTTTGGTTGGAACAGTCCAAAAATCTCCTGGTTCTTGAGACTTGGAGCAAGAGCGTTGAGGGTCTAACTGAAAATGTAAGGAGTCGAAAGGGTGCTTTGTCTCCTGGAAATGTGAGATTTCCCCTCCAAAGATTTTTAAAGCAGTAGTCTAATTCCTGTTATTTGTTTTGCTCTATGTCAATGTACTGCAGACTGGGTTGGAACAAAAAATCTGCACTGTCTAGAGATCCCTTTGGGGGCTGATCCCAGAACCCAGAAAGAGTTTAAAGAACCTCTATGTAATGCTCCATGTAAAGGTCTTTCCTAGAACCATAGACCGAGGCCAAGAACCATTTAGGGAACCTGAATGTTTAAAAGTGTGACAGAACATGTTGCAATGCTGATTCCCAAAGGAGATTCCAAGACAGAGCTAGGCTCTTCCATAACGATTAACAGGCAGAGTTATCTGTGAAGTCCTCACCCATCTCGCTATTTGGAGACTGGGTAATCATAAACCTGTAGGGCCTAATATTGCACAGTCCCCATAAAGTATTTCTGTTTAAAACTCAACATCATTGGGTAATAAAGACATTTGCAGGAGGGGGAAAAAGAGGTCAAGTGACATTGTGAGCTTCTCAGTTCCCATGCTAGGTGTCTGCTGATTTCAGCACAGATTGTCGCTTTGCTTCTTTTTTTTTTATCACCAGAGCCCGAAGCTTTATCACCACTGTTCAATGTCAAGTTCTCTTTAATCCATGCAATGGCTCATGAGTAATTTAATCTGCATGTTTCCTTTGAGATGTTTGTACTGACACCTTGCTGCATTTTTACTGGCACTGAAATGTGAGAATATAAAAAAATCAGCCTGCTCTACATTTGTTGTGAAAATCATAGAAGCCAGAGGAGCTGTCTGAACATCAAATAAGTAAACAATTGCATCAATAAACATTTAGCGCAATGCTCTTCGTAAATCAATCACGGCCTCCGATAAGGTTCTTTCAATCATTAACGGTTGTTTTGCTGAGAGTCCTGGCTTGACTGTTGGCCCAATCCAGTTTGCTGCCTCAGGGATACTGAGTGGACACGTATCACTCCTCTCAGTCATCAATGAGGTGATAAACTTTCCATCAGAAACTACATGCAAGCTCAGGAAAGTCTACACACAGAGATACACGCTCAACTTTAGCCCAGTTTGTCAGTTTTACATAATAGACAGAAGTAATTAGTCGGATGAAGTTTTGGAATCAGGTAAATTCTTCTACACATCTGAACAGTAGCTCTATTTAAACAGATAGGCTAGGTAAGTAGTGGCGGACAAGACAAGGCCGTAGCCATAAATTGAGGGGTGGACTCTTGTTGTGGGAGAGTTGGCAGCCCTGCTAGTACTCAGTTGACTGTAATAGCTAATGTTAGTAGTGATGGCTAACTGATTGAGCGCTCGCAAACTGGCCTGTTTTAATTTCCAAAAATGTTTGTTCTCACTTCATACAATTACTGACACTTTTTAGTAACACAAGAACAGTTCCAGTGCTAAATGATGTACTGATGTTAACATTACCTTATAACACAAGGGACGTTTCTTTCCCAATATATATATATTGGGACCATGAATGTGGAATACTGTGATAAACGTACACTTTTCCGAGTGTATTGTGGACATCGTCAGCGCTTAAAGAACACTGGCCAACTGCATGGTTTACTACAATGAGCACTGGTGCATTTCTCCTGTGTGTTAAAAGTATTGTGACTAGGGAAATTAGGGATGCACTGATGTGAGTGGGCTGATGACACTATCCACTATTTTCCATGTTCTGTTGACACCAATATGTAAAATTTATCAAATGTAGAGATTAGGACTAAATCCACCTGGATCAGCCTTACAGATGTATATGCAGTAGCATTGCTCTTCTGAAGTTCAATAAATGCATCATCCGTTATCAGATTAAAATATCACTCACATCTAAACATCTGTCTGTGTTGATTATTTGATATCTGCTGATACTGATAACATTAAAATATCACTGCACATCCCAACAGTCCCAAAATATTTAGTCATCTGTTCATTCATTGTTTCTTCAAAAACCAAGGGGATTAAAAAAACAGTTCTTCTAATGCATTCACCTACTTTGAGTTGCACCCATTGTTGAAACAGATGTGCAAATGCACACACACACACACAGCTTGTCTACCCCCTGTAGAGAGGTACAATAGAATATGACTCTTTGGAGCAGATAAACATAACCTACCATGCCTAATGCCAGGTGTGGGCTAGAAATATACAATGCCCCCAGCATTGAGCTGTGGAGCAGTGGAACTGTGCTTTCCAGAATGATGGTGCTTCATCCAATACTTTTGGGATGAGATGGGATGGTGACCTCACTAGCACTCTTTTTGCTGAATGCAATCAAATCCTCACAGCAATGCTCCAAAATCTAGTAGAAAGCCCTCGCTGGGCGATAGAGACAGTTACTCCAACAAAAGCTGGATGAACTCTTTTCAATACAATAGTAACAATGTATAAGCATGTGTCCCAATACTTTTGTTCATTTGGTGTGTATATATATATATATATATATATATATATACACTAAATGTTTGAGTATGTGGAAGTTGAAGTGAATGTAACTCGCTACCACCCACCTCTGCTTAAGCCAGGGTTTAGTAAGCAAAGCTCCTGACATGAGCTCAAATCCAAACTCCATCCCAGCACCCTCTATATGTTGTAACCTTGAGGTCAAAAACTAGGCCTGTGCTTAAACCTTCACTGACTTTTTCTGCCTACTTGTTTGTGCCACTTATTCCAGATCTGCGGTAAAACTTTATGTTGCCTCAAGGGCAAAAGCCTAGTCCTAAATCTGTGCTTAACACTAACTGTGTTGAGTTGTACCAGATAAAGTGTGAGCAGATCTGATTTCAAGAAATTTACAGTACAGTTTCTGGGATATAAGGAGGTTTGTGAAGGAAAAAGCTTTGTGAGCCCGGACAACAAAATAGGCTAGGCTAGGATAGCAAGAGCAGATGGGAGCATCTGCTGTCTGTTGTTCATGTACAGCAGCTCCATCATGTGGACAGAATAGGACTTTACTTCTGGATGGGACATTTGGAGCCTTTCTGTTCCTTCTCTAACCCGTGTAGCTTGGCTAGGGTGAGCACAGAGGGTCCCGTCTAAAGTAATAAAGCAGAATTTGACAAAATATTTATAAATGACATGTGAAACAACTGAATTTAGTGTGAAATGGTGAGAAAAGATCCAGAACCTCTTTATGGTCAACTTTTCTTTGATTGTTTAGTGATCTTTGTTAAAAAGCAATAGTAACAATTCATTAAAAATAATAAGTTTGAGTGTAAAACTAAATTGTTTGATTGATCGTAAGATCTTTAGGTCTGTGCTCAGTCAAGTTCAAACACATGGACCAACTTTAAACCAAAATAGTCAGATATGGGCATTAATATGCGAACCCAGGAGTACAGGAATCTTCATGGCCTGACAGGTATGCAGGCAGTCCACTGGTACTGAACATCATAGAGAGAGAAAATGATACAGACAACATAGACTTCATGTTTTAGGGTGTTTTCACACATTTAGCTCTTTTTAAATAACCCAAACTCAGCTCTGTGCAAGTGAACCTGAAAGGCAACCAGCTGCCAATGCCCTCTCAGTGCTTTCTGAGGGCTGAGTTCTTTTTCTGCTCCTCTTTAGCGCTGATCAGATCTTAGGCCACTTTTTGTTCACATCACAACTCCTTAAGAACTCGGACCCCAGCTATGTAACACTATACGAGGTCAGCACACACACTTGTTCCCGAAATTTCATCTAGTTCCTCAAAAGAAAGAACATGGCTGTGTCCCAGTTGCAGACTACACACTAATGCTAAAAGGTATTTAGTATATACTAGTGCTGTCAACATTAACACATTAACACACACGATTTTGAAGTTTGGTCCCAACTTTCTCCTGTAGGTCACCCTCTTTACAGAGCCTAGTGACGTGTAAACACAGCAGCACTGCTGTTCAGCTCAGAGGGTAGATTACACTTTATTCATGATGAAATATGGATTAATTCTCATAACTAACTCTCATTACCCCTCCATCACCTCTCTCTCTCTCTCTCTCTCTCACACTCTCACACACAGCTGCTCCTTTCTTAGGACTTGACTCTGAATCCAGCTCAATGACTGATCATCCATTTTTCTCTTAAAAACCTGGTTAAATCACTTTTAGAAGAACTTCAATATTAAAGCTTCTGTGTTCAAGGCCAAAGTTCTCAAAACTACACTGAGATATTAGAAGAAAAAGACAAAAAACAGATTCCTCTAGACAGTTTATTAGGCATACATTTATTTGTTCTCCCGCCCAAAAATTAAAGAATGTGTTAGCTAGCATTTTAACTTGTGATTAATCATAAATAATCACAGAATATTGTTGTGATTAATGCAATATTTTGTTTTACTATATACCTATAGTAATATCTGAACATTGTGGGTTTGGCAGGTTTTTATTTGATCTTTTTTACACAAAAAAATAAATAAATAAATAATAAAATATATAAATATTTTGTTTGTTTTGTTTTGTTTTAGGTTTTTTTGTTTGATGTTTTTTTAGACATCAGTAGCTCCTCTCTTTCCATTTCTCATTGCATTGTGGGATAATAGTGTCCATCGTAGCCACGCTCAAAAACCGACTGATTCTGAGAAAGTATCGTGGATATTTGAGTATACTCAACCTTTAGCTACAATGCATACTTCATACTCAAAGATAATTAGTATGAAATTGGGACGCACCACATGACTATCATCCTGCTGATTTTCTGTCGCATGTATTCATGTAATTTTGTCTAATGTTCTTTACTTTTAACGTGACTTCTTAAGTTTTTCTGAAAACTAGAGAGCTGACAGTAAACCTCTTCGAAAGCAAAAAAAGCTTGTTATACACTAAGGTGTATTACTCAGTAACTACAGGAACGTCTGTACAGACTGGTGGGGCTATTCTTTAGTAATAGAAGTGTGTAATAATACTTTCAGCCCACCGGCGGACCTGTGGCTTTTTAAAGGGTTACTGTGGTCCTCTTTCCAGATCACACACTTCCACGTGCCGAGATTTCTGCCAAGTTGTTTTTGATCCATGAGAATTGTACCTGGATGTGGCCAGGCTTGGGGTTCTGTGAATTAAACAGAGCTGTTCGCTATGTTTTTGGGGGCGTTTAGAGGGTTCTGAGGTTGTTTGACGTGTTCACATATGTAGACACTGAACCGGTTTAACAAGTGGGTTCTCTATAAAAAAAATATAGTTCTGCAACCACAAACAGTAGAACCTTTGGGTTCTGTGTAGAACACTTTTGAGGTTTTCTGTTATACACCGTGAGAAACAAACATTTTATGTAGTGCTAAAAAAGGGGATCTTTCCCTTTTCCGGTGTACGCTCTACTGTTTAATCATGAAAATGTTTGACTCAGAACAGACATGGAGCTCTGATTGGTGCTATACAGGACAAATTGTAAAAGGTTCTTTAAAAAAACACTTGCCAGGCGTCTTGCCATTTTACCATAAACAGTCTGTCCTTTTTTTAACATGTAACAGTAGAGAAACTCATTTTTAAAGGTTTTCTATCATACAATTAAACCTACAGTGGAACCCTATTTACTATGATTTTTAACTGGTTTGCTTTTATACATCGTTAATGAAAATTTGTTCTATATAGTACTGAGGTTCTTTAAAATAGAACTATTGTGGAACTCATGTGGTGCTACATAGACTTTCTTTCAATCATATTTTTTTAGAGCAAAGCATTTTGTTTAATATTAAAGTTTTTTTTGTTTACTTGTAACAATAGTAGAACCATTTTAGTGTAAAACCTTTTCTTAAACGATTCTTTAAAGGACTATATGGAAAAAAGGGTAAGGACAATTTAACCAGGCAAACAACAATTCAAAGAGCATTCAAGTGCAATGTCCCTTTCCAGAACCGTTGCTTTTATGGAACCCTTAAAAAACCCTTTTTTTAATAAATACCCCCCTTTTACAGACATATACCTGTTTAACAACTCAATGAACCATTTAGGCATTCAAATAGTTCTAGATGGGACCAATACCTTTACTAAAGAACCCTTGAAACTCATTTTCTAATGCTCAGATTTGAGTTTTCAGATGTTCTTCATTAGGAACCACCATATAACCTTTATAACCCTTTAGCACTTTGGATGTCCTGAGTGAAACACTTTCTCATGGTAGGAATTTTCAAATCAGCGCTAAACTTCTTTCCTCAGAGTTGAGCCTCAGCTGTGGCTGGCGCATGCCACAGTACTCAGAATGCCTCACTGTAAACAAACACCCTACAACGCACGGCGGCCTCCGCTGCCTTAACCTTTCCACAACAGCTCTGCCACCCCCCTCTTCAGAGTGCTGTGCGGGAATGGGGAAATGTGAGGTGAGTCCCAGCAGGCCAGTACCTGGAGTGGTGCTGAAGTGGCTGGTCCCATGTTCTCCATACATCCTGCTGCAGCCGGAGCTCCAACAGCGACCTCAGGCTCTGCGGCCTTCCCTATGCTGCCCATTCAAGCCTCAGGGGCGCGGGTGGGTAAGCGTGTGCGTGTGTGTGTGTGTGAAAGCTCCTGCTTTCTCTCGGCCGCGCACACATAGACCCCTTCACCAGCAGCAAACCTAATCCCTTAATGCCTGTCACAATGAGATTTGATTGGAGGCTTGAGTTCACAGCCTAACAGTGTCAACCGTACACAACGCATAGTTCTCCCTCAAACGCCTCTGGTTCCTCAGGGTTCAGGTACCAGCTCAGCCCACAGCACACCTGCACTGAGCTGCCAGTATATTGAATACATTTTGGATCGGCAGTCCATGGCTGTTTTACCAGGAACACCTACCATTTAAGCTGTGCATGTGGTCTCAAGCCCTTCTCCTGGGGAGCTACCTTGCTACGGATTTCAACTTCAACACCTCATTTATCCAATCAGAGACTTCTGGTAGATGGTAGCTCCCTAAAAGGGTTAAAGACCACTGATCATAGCCCATCTGTTGTTTAACCACCCTCTACACTGTTAAAAGTATAAGATCCTTGAGGACCTTTTGGAGGTTCTTCAGTTTGAAACTGTAGAGGAACCTCTTAAGGTGCTTTGAGGAACCTTTAAGGAAACTTTTTCTTTCTGAAGTTTCTCAAAGCAGCTTAAGAGGTTCCTCCACAGTTTCAAATGGAAGAACCTCCAAAAGTTCCTCAAGGATCGTATACTCATACAGTGAACTTCATCCACCAATGGAAGAGGAAATTTCCATTGATGGATGTTTTTGAGGATATTTTATAGATTTTGCATGACTCCCGCTACTGCTTCCATCCACTGGTGGTGCTGTTTTGCCAAATATGCACAACCTGTCTGCAATGTACTTGAAGGAGAACTGAGAAAACAGTGTTGCTACAGCTCCATTCATGCTGTTTTTCTCAGTTATGGAGCTTCTAAAAAAAGTGAATTGGAGAAATGGTAAGATTTCACATTCAACTATGGTTACGGTAGTGTTAGGGTTTGGTTAAGTTTAGGTATAGGTGGAGGTGTAGGTTAAGGTACATCAAGGTAAATTACAGTAATTAGGGTAAAGGTTAGGTAATGTTTAGCCCAAACGTTTAGTAACGTTTGGGCTATGGTAGATTAAGTTTAGGTTTAAGTGTAAGTTCAGGTAATAAAATGACATGGGTTAAGATTGTTAGGTTGGTTAAGGTTATGTTAAGATTAAAATTAGGTTTAGATGTAGTGGGTTTGTTTAGATTTAGGCTAAAGTGTAGGTCAGGTAATAAAATTACGTTGATTGCACATTAATGCTGATACTTATGAGCATTGGCAAGATCCTCAGATGTGGCCAATATTTCCTGCTTGGAGAGAACTGGACTCTGCACTAAAGTATTTGCATTTCATTGTATTTGTAATCCTACAGAAATACATGTTATATTTCCTCTGTAAAGCTAATTCACAATGATGTTTGTCCTGATTTCCATGTTTTGTAGCTCCTCAAGGTTGTGTATTCCCATCTCTCTTCTACACTACACCAATGAGCGAACCTTCAGGGAACATTTGCAGATGATACAACCCCAGTAGGCCTAATTAGTTACAATGGCAAGTCTGCCTACAGGACGGAAGTGGCACCACGTCCCACCTGGCAACATGGTGAACTGAAAACAACCAGAGCTCAACACACAGAAACCATCAGAGATGGTGATTGATTTTCAGAAGAACCTATCACTCCATCTCTCCCTGGAACTCCACAACAGGACAGTGAGTGTCCTGTGGAGTTTTTACAATAGATGTTTAGGTACCATCATCTCCAAAGAAACTCAACCACCTCTCAACTGGTTCTGTCTCAGTTCTGAAAATTGACCATTGAGAGAAACCACATGTATGGTTTAGCTGAGCCTCATACTACCCATAGGCCAAATTGCAGTAATAACGCTTGTAGCTGAAAGGGTAATCTGGTCTTAAGGACCAGGATACCAGGAATCAACTGCACCGCTCCATTAAAACCAGAACCACTGAACACATGCACAGTTTTTTTCTCAGTGGTGGTCACCCTTCTCAACAAGCCACCAATAATACATAAGCTGACTTACCATTTGCTGTGTAATGTTGTATGCAGACATTATAAAAAGCTTTAGGCTCAGTAAAACACCCAAACTGTGATAGGAGACCAATGAAAATGAATATCCAGCCATTGGCTAGCCATCCTAATTGGCTAATCATTTGCATGTAACCTAGTGAGCAGCAACGTATTGTGAGACCCTCACTAAGGTCCAGTGTTGAGCCAGTCCACCCTCACTTAAACTGTCCTGTAAAAAGACACTGTTATGCTATTTACATTCCTGACCAAAACATGGATACCAGCTAATCAGGTAAGTGACTTGGCAGTCACTACAGCTGGTAAGCATTACCCTATGCTGGTAGCAAGCTGGTTAAAATAGTTGAGCTGGCTGACAATCTTAGCTCTGGACCAGCATACAGGGATTAGATGGGACCCAGTGAGATTAAGGTGGACTAGAGCAATATTACAGGGTAGAGTAATATTACAGAATTTTACACAAATATAGGTCCCAATTAGGCCCTGTTTGCAGTGTACTACCCAGATGGGCCTCATGTTTTACCCCTCCTTATCCCATCACTGGTTCCCAGTTGGGCTATTTGGGAGGTCCAACTGGGTCCAAGCAAAAATGCATGTACATACTCACTCAGAGCTCATGCCCATCTAGAACGCACAGAGCCCATCATCCACCTATGTGAGCCCCACCTGAGCATGTTGGCTAGGGTATTTTACTTTCCAACTAATTGTATTAGGGAGGCTGGGCACAAGTACTCTGTTTAAATAATGAGGGGAATTTCTATGTTTTCTGCATCTGCAACCTAGACAAATCATACACACACTTGCAAAAAACTCTGACAACTGAAGGAACCCTTAAATGCTTAAATGATTCCTTTCCTGTTTAGGGTGCTATGATTGAAATGGATTATAAATGACAGTCCTAATGCAGCTCAGTGGAAAGTTACATTAATACACAAGTCTGTCCCATCTCACGCCCGTGTATCTGCCATGTTGGACAGGCATCTGTAAACAAATCCCACCACTCTGTTTGGTCAGGACAGTAGGCCTTTACTTTAGAGTGCACAAATGCTGCACTTGACTGATTTCAATCAACAGTCAACAAAGTATTCACAGCTCTAATCTAAACTCTATGCTAAATGCAACACAACACCTTCATTGGCATTCACAATCATCGTTAGGGAATCTTCATAAGTACTATTTTTCCTGTGTTTCCATGTCCCAACAATCAGCAGACATGTGCTCATTTAGGAGGAGCCCTTCCTGACACTCTGGAATGTGACTTAATCGATGCCCACAAAGCAGGAGCAGACTATAAGAAGATAAAAAGCCTGTTCAGGTAGACCTTCCCTCAGTTAACAGGAACAGGGGTGAGGTCACCTTGAGGTCTGGAGGACCAAGAGAACTGCGTTTAAATTTTATTGCTCAAATGTTGATCTTTGACGTCTCAGGAGACCTACTTGTGATGTTTTATTTAGTGATCAGCTTTCTTACAGAGGTTTCTCCTGAGATTGCTGAGACGAAATTAGACAAATTTATGAGACATGAGGTCTCTTGTCTTGTCTTGATTGAATCTCCTTCAAGACTCTGTTTTTTCTTTTCATATGAACAGGAATTACTCAATAAAACTATGTAAATCTTCCACAAACATTCAGAAGTTCAGGCCTAAAGCTTTGTAACTCTAATTAAACAAACTGAGCTCAGTTAACTCAAACAACTGCCCAATCAAATTTCTCTTTTATTCTTGAACAGAAATAGTAATTTTGCATAGTAATAAAAATACATATTTGTATCTTCAGCTTTATTTCTCTGATTCTATCCCTCCATCTTGTTGCTGGTCATCCTCTTCCTCTTTTACCTTCAGCTGTTCCGAACAGAATTGTCCAGTGAGCTGCTTCTTCTAATAAATAAGAGAGCTTCAGTTTGGGTATCTGGGCTGTCAGTGAGAGATGATGATTTATTTGATTAAGAATCAAGGATTCTGCAAAATCACTGGTTTATTCAAATGGTGAATTAATATATGTGATAGACGTTCATTAGATGTTCAGCTATAGCATTAGACTTTGCTAAGATCTGTACTAAAACTCAAGAGGAGACAACTGAGCTGAAGATGTGAGATTACTGAGGGTTTTATTTCAGGAGACACATTTTTAGCAGCAGGAGACGTTGTCTTTACGTCTGATCTCACTGTTGTCCAGGAGGAACTGCAGATATATTAAGAAGATCGCCTGTTTGATTGTGCTTTCATCTGAGACAACCTTCATGGAAGAGTCTTCAGAAGAAAACCTTTCCTGCATTCTCACAGCATATTTCAGCATCAGGCGTTTTCTAAACATCTAAACATGCCTTAGTTTAGTGCCTTAGTTTAGTGACAGGCTGCTTCACCCCAAGTGTGTGAAGGAGCGGTATTGCAGGTCCACAACCAGCACTGCTCAATGTAAAAATGTGCAATACCCCCCCCACACACACACACACAAACACACACATGTGCAATTAAGAGTCAATTTGCAATTATCTGTACATAATCTGTAAATAATATTGTTATTGCTTTTTTACTTATATTATTCATATTGTGTATATATTGGTAATTTATCTACTTGCTATCCCTTTACTGCTGTGACACTGAGAATTTCCCCACTGTGGGACTAATAGAGGATTATCTTATCTTATCTTATGCCCAGTGCATTTGATGAACACATGAGGTGATGCTAGAACTTTTTGGCCACAATGATCTAAGATGTATTTGGAGAAAAGAGGGTGGAGAATATCATGAGAAGAACACCTCTCCAACTGTTAAACATGGGGTGATTGTGTCGCATCCAGTGGCATGCGGAACATTTCAGCAGTAGATAGAAGAATGGATTTTATTAAATAGCAGCATATTCTGGAGAAAACATCACACCATCTGTAAGAAAGCTGAAGTTGACAAGAGGAAAAAAGGATGGCTTCTGCAGTAGGATGATAATCCTACACAAACCACCTCAAGACGCACAGGCTAAAGGCTTTTCCATGGATGACTAAATGCATTTAGCAGGAAAGAATGGGTCAAAATCAGCTAAACAAGAACTAAAAAGTCTCTTTGATGGCTACAAAAACAGTGTTTACAAGTGGTCATACTTGAAAGAATGGGTGCTACTAAGTACTGACCATGAAGGGTGCCCAAACTTTTGCCTTTGGCCATTTGGATTTATTTTATGCTTTGATTTACTTCATGCCTCTTGGAAATCAATGCATCTTTCACTTGCTTGGCTAATTCACAGTGACAAATCATGACCAGGGGTGCCAAAACCTTTACATGCCACCCCCCCCCATACACAATGATATAGTAAGCATATGTGCCTGAAGCAATGGGCAGCCATCTCTGTGGCACTCAAGGAGAAGAGAGGGTTAAGGGTCTTGCTCAAGGGCCCAACAGCGGCAGCTTGCCAAACCGGGGTATCAAACCCACAATCCTGTCATCGCTAATCTGCGGCTCTAACCACTGAGCCACCACTGCCCCCCAGGCCTCCATGCTAACATCTTTTGTGTTGTGGGTGTGTCTTTCTATGAGTACTAGATGGGAGTATAGTTGTATTTACTAGTTAACCATTTGTTTTATGCAACCTTGCGAGAAGGCCTGAACACAGCATGAGTACAGGTTTACACACTACTAGACCACACAGTTTAGTTTTTGCTTAGAGCTTAGTAGTTTACAACATAGGTCTGGCTGACCACCTGATCAGAACTGAAACTTTCAGGGTTCTCAGAAGCCTCATAGCTACTAGAAAGACTGATAAGTGTAATGCTTGCTTTGCCATTTAGGAAGATTATTTTAAATAAGAGGCTCTTGAGACATCTGAACTAAAG
This sequence comes from Salminus brasiliensis, assembly GCF_030463535.1. Classification (NCBI taxonomy): domain Eukaryota; kingdom Metazoa; phylum Chordata; class Actinopteri; order Characiformes; family Bryconidae; genus Salminus; species Salminus brasiliensis. The sequence continues at coordinate 29,623,542 of NC_132891.1, read as the reverse complement.
AAAAGATAGCTCAGTGATGTGGGCATTAAGCTTCTCTGAGAAATGCCTGTGGTCCTTCTCTATACTGGTTTCAAGGCCAAGGAGATGACTCTACCTTCCTTCTTCCATTAGAGAGACAAACACAAGCAGCTTTATTTTAGAAGTGACCATATTGATCAGGAGCAAATATTTCCAAACGCCCAGAAGAGTGCCATTGTGTCTGATCCACTAATGCAGCGCTCCTCATGCTGTATATCCGTGTCAGTGGAGGGGCGAGCAGCTTGTTGATTCTGGCCGCTGCTTTCTTCTGGCCGCTGCTTTCTTCTGGCCTTGTCACTAATAGGCCCTCTGAGGCGACGGTCTCATTCAGTCATTCAGCTTTTTTTAGGGCAAACACAGCTTCTCGCTTCGGAGCTGTTCGATTGCTCTTGTTGTGTTTACTTTTGCTGAGCACTCCTGCTAACTTTGCAGGGCTGCTATTTGTCCAGGTTGTAACGGCTGGGCAATTAGTTCAAGCTGTTTTTTTGCTGGAAGCCTCTCATGGAAGTGGGAACCCTGCACGATGGCTGTCTGTTTTAACCCTTTATTACCTTTTTGTAACTCTGAACTTCCACAGTGTCTGTGGGACCCTTTTCTGTGGAAAAATTTAAAGTATGGAAAATCTAAGACGGTATGTGGGCTGGACGAGGAATTATATGCTTTAGGTAGTTCTAGGATATAATAAAAGCATTTCCTTGAATACATTAAAAAGGTAGAAGTCAATTCTGTACATTTAGAATATCAGTGTATACCCTGACTGCGTAATTTTGTACTTTTTGAATGTACTTGAACTGCTGAATATACTTGGCTGGACAATGCATGGACAAGCCTCTCTGTGTCCAGCAGAGTTTAGAGTGAAAGTGCAGTGCATTGCAGTGTTTGCCGTCACTGTAAAAAAGAAGCCAGATACCTTTATTGATGGATGCACTTTGACAGCAATTCAGGTCACTAAGGACATATTATTAAGTTGTTTAATCAGAGCAACTAAAAATAATAAATTATTGTCATTTGCAGTATATTCCTAAACATGTATTTTCCTCTAAATGTTAAACAAAAATAGATTTACACTTTAGGGCTGGTTTCTCAGAAAGGGATTACGCCTAGTCCTAGACTAAATGCTACTTTCAATAGAGAATCACCATTCAGAACGCTCTGGAGTCCAAAACTAGGCTTAATCCCTGTCTGGGAAACCGGCCCATAGTGTTTAAAAGGCACTGTAGGCTCATCTTTTTAACGACACTAGCCAAAGATCTGGATCCTCTAGTCTTTTTGCATGAGAATGCTGAAGACCCAGAGGTTTCTGTGAAGTTCCTTTAAGACTAGGGCAGTGCTTTAATTCATCATTATGAGAGAAGAGCTGAGAACAATTCTGCAGTTTAACATCCTGAATCTGACAGACTTTTTGTTAGGACTTTTCTCAAGAGCAGATTTTATAAGAGAATTTTATAGCAACGTCTTGGTAAAGGAGACTAACTGTGCCTTAACATGAAAGAAATCACATTATGATTAATGAGCATTCCTTTAGGCCGCCATCAAGAGGAGACGTTGTGTTCTGTTGTAACCTATTGTGTGTGTCCTGTTTTATGCTGTTCTTGTGAGGGCTGGTGGAAGTTTGACTGGAGAAACTGACCCGACAGTCATTTGAAACATTCTTTGTTTGTAAAAGAAGCGTACAGTACAATTCTGCAGCTTAGAGTAGATCTAGGTCGGAAAGAGGCTTAAGATCTGTGGCTGCCAAAGTGTTCAGCCAAAAATGTAAACGTTGCGGTTATCATCCAAGGCCCGTCTGGCTAAACATGGAATTGTAATATTCTCAGGTATTCGTGTGATTAAACCCTCAGAGGACATACGTAGTCAGTGTCTTGTGACCTTATTCATGAGGTCATGAACTCCTCATAAAGTAGTTATTGGAAAAATCCATTTGAAAGGAAACTTTCAGAGTATGCAGAGTGAGGCCACTTTTAATTGTACATCACATGACCTGAGCAGAAATACCATTGTCGCATTGCAGGCCTACGTTATGTGCTGTGCAATGCCGATCGGATCATTTGTTTTGTCACTGTTAAAAGTATAAGATCCTTGAGGAACCTTTGGAGTTTCTTAAGTTTGAAATCTTTAGGTGCTTTGAGGAACCTCCAAGGAACCTTGTTCTTCTAAAAACCTTTTCCTGAAGGTTCCTCAAAGCACCATAGGAGGTTCCTCCACAGTTCATTCTGAAAACAAATGAGCTAATTCGGACCATACCATCAACATATGATTATTCGGGAGGAGACTGAAGAGAGGGGACAGAACTCTGAGAACTTTGGGCTGGAGTTCAGGTGGCTTGTGCTTGTGTTAGGAAGCCAGTGCCCCCCCTCTCTAGTAAGTGTGTCCAGGAATGAGAAATGACGGAGTTAAAGGGTGCTGGAGGGTTGCAAAGACTTTGTAGGGTAAGGTAGAGATGGTATATTTAGGGCATTAGGTTGGGAGGAGGGGCTTCAGGCATGTTCCTCATTCCAAATTCTTGATATTTCACTACATCCATGAACATTAAAGTTGTTTAGACACCTAACTTAATGGTATAAGAGTGTTTTTCAGCATTTTCTTGTGACATCACTTCAGAAATGATAATAATTCCTGGCAGATCACAGCAGAAGACATGGTAAAGTGGAATTCCACAATTTTTTTTTAATTCCTGCTCAATTCATTCTCAATCTGAATTGCTATAATGGTAATTTAACACGTTTAATACCTTTAAAAGGCACCTCACAGAAACTTGTTACTAATTAAATGATTACGGATACACTGTCTGATGCCTGAGACATCATTTTAGCATGGTTTTGAAATAAGGTTATGGCCTAAAATGCATTATTTAAATACATTAGTTGAGGAGAGATTCATGCAGGGCATTTTAAGGCCTTTAGCACTAATTTACCATTATCAACATTGTCTATAAAGTCTAGAAGACACATGTAGGTAGATTTACTGGTGGATTTGAGGAAGGATTTGAGTAAAATGGCTATATTTGTGTTCTAGACTCTTGGTTCCTATCACCACCACTGTAAAGAAATCTGCGTCAGTGAGTTTCTCCGCAATGAATCATCTCACACCAGACTACTCTGAACGACTTTATTTACATCTCAACTAGTAAAACTCAGCAAAAATTTAGGAGAATTACTGGAACCTTTTTTAATGTGGTTCCATGAAGTAACTGAAGTATTTCAAAACAGTTCCATGTAGGTTAAGTGGTTGGTCCTCAGTCACATTGTGTGGTGTGAGAGATATGTAAGTCAGTTCAGATTATGAGGCCTGTTCCTCAAAGGCCTACCATATTTACTTTGCATAAATACTTTTCATAGACATCTGTGGAATCATTTCGGTCCCTCGCGGAAAAAGAGGAAGTTTCGGGCAGTACAGTCGGCATCAATCGCCTGCTGCCTTCAGTCAGGCCCTGTTTACCAGCCATCATGACTTTGCCACACCTCCAGAACTACAGCCTGAACTGCAAGCTCTTGCAAGCACCAACTGGAGCTTCCATTCCAGCCAACAAAAAAAAAAGAGAAAAAATCCCCAAGGACCAGTATGTCAACACGTCCGCCAAGCACCAACCTCCCGAAAGCAGCAGGTAAACATCTGGGCCATTTCACAAATGCACCAGCTACCTTCCCCAAGCAAAAGAGAGAGTGTCTGTGTGTGTACTCACCATACGGAAGCTCCATACTGGTGCTGACCTCAGTGTTAACATTGACCATGCCGTGTTCCCGTGTTCCTCACAGCTAATTGTAGGTGTCCTCTTTTTCGTATGTGGCAAAGTTTGAGATACAGACGTGAAAGTTGTGGCGCTGCCTGCTGCGTTTCACTGCGAAGGTGCTGCTGGCGCCGGGTAAGGCCGGTACTCCTGTTATCTTATTGATTTTCCTAATCTGGGCAAATGTGGGTGGGGGAGGTTAAACAGTAACCAAGCTCATATAGAGAGAGAGAGACCGATCTATATGACAGCTGTACCCATAGCAACTGGATGATAGAAACTCAAATAGGCAATTAGTTATAATTTCAACCCATTTTTCCAAGTCTGAGAAATTCTGAGAACAGACCTGGGGAAAAAGAGAAAGATTGACTCAGGCAAAAAGGAACACAGAAGAACTGTGGAGCAGGAAACAGAGACTGGAACATATACATTCACTAGTACTGCAGTTCTCTCTCACTGATGTTGATTCGCTCTCAGGTAGCAGAACTGACGTGACGAGAACTTGACTGATTATATGTACCATACGGTTCAAACTGGATGGGAAACCAAATGTTATCTATTTACACTTTGAAGAGCCCATATCTCAGGAAACCAGGTTTTCCTTACACGTTTGGAAAACAACAACAACAACAAAAAATGGACATCATATTTTCAACCCTAGCATTCACACCCTGATCCAAACAGTCCATATACTACAGTCTACACTAAGCAGCAAAACAACCTATTTTAAATAAATAGTTTTTGTGATGTCACAGAAACCAATGTATTTACATATATTCATCCTAGCACGGTAAGCACCGCCCATTCATGCTGTTTTTGAATAAAGCACAATACAAGGCAGCCAAACTCCTATGCTATGGTCCTTTACGAGTTTCTACTTGACAAACCACCATGCAATGAAAATATCATATCTTAGAATATCTTAGAGATACAAATGATCAACTTATTAAACTGGAAAAAAGGCAGTAATGTTGAGCTGCTAGCGAGCAATTAGTGATGATCTTTTTACAAAGAACTGTATAAAAAACATTGTATAAAAACATTATTGAGGGAAAAAATGTTACAAATATAGTTGCACTGATAGAATGCTAACAAAAAATACATGTAAATGAAATTCAGTGGGTGCTTTGAAATGGGGTTAAGCCCCACCAATTCATAAGCAATAAAAAACAGTGTATCCATACTCTAAAAAAACACCTGGTCAAATATGAAATAGAAAACTTAATAATATCTTGAGTTGAATTCTTATTTGGATCATCTAGGGCACTGGTGACTCTGTGTTGAGCTGCTAGTGAGCAATGAGCGCTGATATCTTCACAAAGAACTGAGAAAAGCTAACCTTTTTTGAAGAAAATTGTATAAATTGTCGACAATAAAAAAACTTTATTCAACATAGAAATCCAAATAAAATATAGTTTCACTGATAGAATGCTAACAAAATACACGGAAATGGCATTCTATGAGTGCTTTAAAATAGGGTTAAGCCCCACCAATTCAAAACCAATAAAAATATAGGGTAGCCATGGAAACACCATGCAATGAACAGATCTTTATAATTAGAATATGAGTTTAGTTTTATTTTATGTCTAATAGAGTTGGATTTTCATTGCGTTTTCAGTTGTGAGTTGAGTCTTTACAGGAAAGAGAAAACTGTTCAGCTTTTTTGAATAAAATTGTTGAAATCTATAAAAAAAATATTATCAAGGGGAAAAAGCATGGGTTCACTGAGGAAATGGTAGCAAAATAAATAGAAATATAATTTTATGGGTACTTTGAAATCTATTTAGAAGGTACAGGAATTTACTCATGTAAAAAAAACTCATGTAGAATATGGATCGTTTAATGGTTAAATAAGTGCATAATAGAACTGAGTTATATTCAGTATATTGTCTATACCAGTACAAGAACGCTGATTTCCTGTTGTATCAGTTTGGTTAAGATAACTGCGATTTGGTAAGAAACTGCAAAAAATGTCATTGGAGCTTTAGATTGGTTTGAATTAACAGTCTAAAATACACACAAATGTGATTATTAATAAGGTTTCTTTTTCAAATTGTTGTTTTTGTACTGGTAACATTTACTATGCAGTAAAAAGGTAAATAAGATGTAATTGCCAGCTTTCATAGCAAATTCATAACACATGCATAAGCACTGAATGGCATAAAGCATATTTACAAAGCGTACCTAAGTTTATGTTTGGCACCACAAGATGAGTAAATGACATTGTTTTGTAAACATAAGGGTTTTTATAACTCATATTAATTAGTAATGAAGCTTCTTAAGGCTGATTGGATTACATTAGTCAATGTTTATGCATGTGTCATGAAGTCGGGCCTAAAATAAAGTGTTAAGACATTGTTATAGCTTGTGTCAGGATTCTGTCCAGATATATTTGAGAAATATTGTGCTGTTGAACATCATGAAGACATATGACGAAACCCAGCAGGTACCGTGGATGATAGGCACCGCAGTATCATGTTGAAGCTCTCGAAAAATGATCCAGTAGCTGTCCTGCACGAGGTCCCAGCAGCTGTTCCCATGGCTATAAAATGATGGACTCAGCTAAAGGCATAGAATTACACAACAGAGCTTTTTTTTTGAGGCTCTCGTGGGAAATTAGCTGTCACAAAGCTCCACTTCACACACACTTCTTCTCACATGCTGTCACTGCAGCAGTGATTAATGAGTCATAGTAAATGCTCTCTCCAAATTTACAAGCATTTGTTAACAACACCAGCTTATAACATTCACAGATTCACTGAACACTGAACAGTATAATACAATCTCTTCTCTGAATTGGTAAGTTTACAGCCAATGGTAAGCCCAGCATAGATACTTCTTAATGGTACCCTGGCAATGCGTTCAGCATTATTTATTAGGACCTGCATACAAATGATAACTATAAATAAATACATAAATACATACATACATACAGTTACTGAAGGTCTGATAACTAAAAAAACAAAAACAAAAACAAAAACAAACAAACAAAAAAAAATATATATATATATGCAAAAAACATATTTGTAACAGTGATATGTGAGGTGAGGTGAGGTGAGGTGATAGGTGAGAACATTTTTAAGATCTAAAGAAACTAATGAATCACTTAAATTCTTTAAACTTAATAATTATTTAAGTTGAATAATACACCTTAAGATGTGAGTTTGGTCATCATTAATTAGTGGCTAAAATGGCAAATGCTAAGCAAGAATGTTTTGATGGTAGAATAATTTGACCTTACTAATTTACTACAGCTTACTAATTTTTAATAAGCTTTAATAAAAAAAAAAAACATATCCAGTGCATTTTCATCTCTAATTAAAATTTAATTCTGTGAAATACCATGAAGTTCATGTTTCACATGCATTATAAACTGTCTGCATATATATGTCCCAGCATGTAAAAACATCTATGCACCTTATTCTCACTACCTCACTCGTATTTATTATATGTATTATTATTTATTGTATTCATTATACTGTCTGTTAGTTTAATGTTGTCACCTGCATCTGCATGTTGCACTTTTGCAGTCTGTCCTGTACTGCATTATTTTTGCTCTTGTTTTGTTCCATGTTGCACCTTTTGTTCTGGAAAAAAACGCAATTTCACTCACTGTGTACTTGTACAGAGTTGAAAAGACAATAAAAGAAGCCACTTGACTTGACTTAAATAAATTTTCTTTGATATAATAATAAAAGAAAACATCACACTGGTGACTTGATGCCATACTGAGATAATTTCGTCAGCACATATCCTATTATTTTTTAATTAATTAATTTATTTATATATTTTTTTTATTACTTTTGTAAAACATCCACAATAAATGAGAAAAACATTTGAACATACTAAAATACTTTTATAATTGTAGAGTTTCTTTCTATAAAGACAAAATTCAAATTAGCTAAACTTTCCATTTAAAATAAATTGACCAAGAATTAAAATAAATTAAACAGAATACCCAGAAATGGCATTTTGTGGATACTGTGAAATGAGGTTAAAGTAAAGCATCAATAGAATAAAAAATTATTTACATTTTAATTCCAAGCAAATTTTGTACTTGTATTTCCAAAACTTTGGTCCACTCACCATGAAGAATACCCACAGTTGCTCAGTTTACAGTTGATGCAAGAAATCTGATTGGCAGTTTGTGTATGCTTCAGTGAATCTAATGACCCTTTGAAAGGCTTGTTTTAATTCAGACACTGCAGACTTTATGTTTATTTCCATCATGCAGCGTTACACTGCAGTGCAAGCACGGACAAACACACAGTGGTCTTGCTTTGCTTTGCACTTTATGGCTTTATAAGCCATTCTGCTGTTGGTTTACAGCAGATGTGGCCATACCGGATGAAAGAAAAGCATTATGGAGGTGATAAAGAGCTCTGTTCATTCTGTTACTAACAGCAGGTCTGGGATCAGTCTATCTGACCCAAATTCAGACTTCACCATGGTTTCAGTCGCTGTTCACTGTGCAGACAGGTACAACGTAAAGCACTTGGTCTGAGTTATATAATCAGATTACAAAAAATTAGTCTTTGTAATTAGGGCATAATAAAGGTATTTAGCTGTAGAATTTGATTGCCGCTTTTCTGGTGTCTGTATTTAGATTTTCTGTATGTAGATCCCTGATGTTTATACATATTTGTGTCCTGAGCTCCTTAAAATCATACATTACAGTGAGTAGACACAGCTGAGATGTTCTATTGTTTAATATTTGTTGGTTCAAACACACTACCTTGTGTTTTTGTTTAAGACTAAAGAGAATTTGGTGTTCCACAGATTATAAATGTAATGAAGGTATCACTTTTTAAGTAATCCAACAGATTAGCTATTGATCATCCCCCCCCATCCACCAGTGAGGACGGACTTGCACACATCGTCTCTGACTCATACACAGTCAAGCTGCTCATTTTTTGAACTGCCACTGAAGCAACATTGCCGGGCAACCAAAGCGCCTGAAACAAGCGCCGCATACCCGGCTCCAACGCACCAGCCTGTAGACACCAGTGAGGGCCACAACAAAGCAATGTGGGGGGGGGAGGGAGCGCCATCTACCCACCCTAGTAAGAGCAAGGCCAATTGTGCTCTTTCGGGGTCTCGGCTGTTGGCGGCTAGCAGCATGACCGGGATTCGAACCAACAATACTCTGATAATAGTGACAGCGCCTTAATTCGCTGGACCACCCAGGGTCCCTAACATGTCAGCTGACTAACAAATGTTTTTTTTTTTATTCTTTTTTTGTCTCATCCAATGAAATCCATGTAAATAAAAGAAGATATTATTACACTGTAAAATAAAAGCGGCCAATTTACAACGATAAAGTAACTGATTTCTAACTCTGCATCTCAGACTGGTCAACAAGCAAAAACAGCTGAAATATTGTGTAAGATGTTTGGTCTGTTTCCCCTCTATTTGTTCACTATAGAGGGTATGCATTGCTAGAACACGCCCCTTGTGAGTGGCAAAATATTTGTCAACATGGCTGTGTTTATTAGGAAAAACTGCCAAACTGGGAATGAAGAGATTGTTTGCTCAAGGTAAAGGCAGTTGAATTTGATAGTGATCCATCCAAATTACCAAAGGACCAATGGTCCATGGGCAGTGACGTGTAGCCAGGAACGTCCAGCTAACTCAGGCTCAAATCAAATCCCACCCGTTTAGAGGGTAAGTCCTCATATCTAAGAGCACAGAGTTGAGTGAATAGTCTTAGGAATGTTTTTAGCCATGCCAACTGCTTTGGTTTGCATCCCTGGTTTCTTTAATCTCTGCTTTTAAGCTGTTTTAAACAGAGACATCGGTCTAAATATTTATATGAGGTTTGTTACCTTACTGTCCCGCCACTGGAAACCTCCCTCACTACTGTCATCCATTTCTTTCTTCTGCCCCTCTTGGTTTATCTCCCTCATGTAGTCTCATGTCTGTGTGTGTGTGTGTTTGCGTGTGCTCGCTGACGTGTGTCCCTTTACACCGTTAGATGAGAGCAGTACTGCGGAAGTTTGTTCTCTGACGCTTTTTCTGATAGAGGCGTTACAGGAATGTGAGAACCATGTATTGTTCCACCATGTTGTAGAAGAACCTCCACTGCTGCTTCCGGGGCAGGACAATTATGCAGAGAAACCGCTGTTTACAGGAAGTGAAACGGAAATGATGCCCATGTTGGTGTGATTAGGATTTTACGCAGGACCCAATTTGATGACAAGTATAAACAAAAATCTGATCAAAGTAGATCCAGATTCTATAGGGATACAGGTGTGATTCGGCCCTGAGTCGCATTGGCACATATTGGAAATGCGATAAATCCAAGATGGCGCAGAGAATGGCTGCCGTGTTGCGAGCTCCCTCTAGTTTCCTATGTTTAGTCACACAGCACCCACAAAGACTTCTCTCCACTTACACTACACTTGTATTTACACCTATCCAGTGTCTTTTTGTAAATAGTAATGTAAATATTTCAGATTTTGTATAGAATCTGTACATTTTAAACAGTGTAATAATGTACATAGAGTGTATATTTAGTGTGTGTATGTATATAGTGTGTGTAAAGTATATAGTGTATTGATAGTGTAAGTTAATGTGTATGTACTTCTATTTTGTAAATATCTGTGTTTCTACTACCGTGAGGGACAATGCACTATATGAGTTTTTCACTCACCTCTACACCTGTGTAATGTGATGTGACAATAAACGTGATTTGTATCGAGTTGAGTTGAGCTGATTTAAGCTGAGCTGAGTTGAGCTGAGCTGAGCTGAGCTGAGTTGAGTTGAGTTGAGTTGAGATTTGAGTTGAGTTGAGCTGAGCTGAGCTGAGCTGAGTTGAGTTGAGTTGAGTTGAGTTGAGTTGAGATTTGAGTTGAGCTGAGCTGAGCTGAGCTGAGCTGAGTTGAGTTGAGTTGAGATTTGAGTTGAGTTGAGTTGAGTTGAGCTGAGCTGAGCTGAGCTGAGTTGAGTTGAGTTGAGATTTGAGTTGAGTTGAGTTGAGTTGAGTTGAGTTGAGCTGAGCTGAGCTGAGTTGAGTTGAGTTGAGATTTAAGTTGAGTTGAGTTGAGTTGAGTCGAGTTGAATTGAGATTTATTTGAGTTGAGTTGAGTTCAGATTATTTGAGTTAGGTTGAGTTGAGATGAGTTGAGTTGAGATTTATTTGAGTTGAGTTGAGTTGAGTTAAGTTGAGTTGAGTTGAGTTGAGTTGAGTTGAGTTGAGTTGAGCTGAGTTGAGTTGAGTTGAGATTTGAGTTGAGTTGAGTTGAGCTGAGCTGAGCTGAGCTGAGCTGAGTTGAGTTGAGATTTGAGTTGAGTTGAGTTGAGTTGAGCTGAGCTGAGCTGAGCTGAGCTGAGTTGAGATTTAAGTTGAGTTGAGTTGAGTTGAGTCGAGTTGAATTGAGATTTATTTGAGTTGAGTTGAGTTCAGATTATTTGAGTTAGGTTGAGTTGAGATGAGTTGAGCTGAGATGGGATTTAAATACCACATATAAACATGGTTCAATTTGTAATTGACAGTGTCAGAATTAGTGTGTTTTTTGCTGTTCTCACTGCCACATATGCCACATATCTGTGTCACATATGGTGAAAAAGATTTGGGCCACTTTTACCTGATTTGTATTCTTAAAAACTGCCATATTACAGACAAAGGCATGGAGATTGAAACAGTGTAGGTATGAATTATGTAACTTGCAATATTAATATATTATATCTGTCTGATTTCTGTGGAAATTCACAGATAGTGTTGCCGAGGGAATACGCGAGGGTGGCCTAAAGCAATTTGGCCAGTTCAACTACATAAAAAGTCCATATTGCATTTTACCCAAAGCTGAATTTGGATCAGCACTACTGATGTAACTTTGACATGAACTCAGCTCTGTTTTTTATGAGGACAAAACACTGCTATGCTCCTAACGTAACAAGAGTCCAGTATACATTTCAAGACGATAGTAACTGGGATACCACAGAACACTGAACAAGTCGGAATCCAAAGAAACTTTATTGGGTGTACACAAACCATAAAAGTGCTTAACTCTCAACATGAACCTAACTGCAATGCCACTCTTAAGGCAAACATACAAAACAGTGCAAACAGTCCAGGGAAAGGACAAGAAACAATAAGGAGTGGGAAGACTGACTGTTTCAGACTAGACTGGTCAGACGAGACTAGAACAGTTACTGAAGGTACTGATGAATGACAGCGTGACCATTTCAGCAGGCAGCATATAAAAAGCACCAGACTTGTTAGTACAGGTTTAGCATAAGGTATTAAGAAGTAAGAAGAAGGGCCAGAACAACACAATATTTCACAAAGACTAACTAGCTGAAGTTATAGTGGTACAACATCAAGAATGTGCTTTAAAGTTCCTTGTTTCAGTCATAATTCATGGGTTATCTGTGACGGATCCATCTTAACCTTTACTCCATTCAGTCTGATCGCTCCTAAAACCAGTTTCTTCTGGGTTTTGATGTGGAACACTGATTCTTGTTGCATGATCCTCCATAAACAGAAGGACAGGCGGAGCATGGTTTTCCCGTCTTATATGGAGCTTCTCCTACCCAGTTGCCCCTGTAAGAAAAGCAGTCACATGAAAAAACTTCAGAGGTTTTCAGTCCATAAACATAAACTCAAGACTACGTAAACTCACTTGCTTGTGTTTAGTCTGAAAGGCTATGAAATGAGGTCTTACTTGATGGAGTAGTTGCAGACCAGCAAGGTGGCCTGTTTCCACGTACTCCCAAACACATACATGTTTGAACACCTGTTGATGGCACACCCAATCCTATTGGTGCTAGCCCACACCATCTGTGATCAGAATGGGTATTATTAATTCTTTAGCCCCTTAGATCCTGTATGTAAGCCCACGCTCTCTTCACTTTCATAAGTAATAATTAAGTAATAATTAACAGCAGCTTCAGAGGCCCCAAAATAGAGACCTGTGGGACTTAACATAGTCTATGCATTAGGATTCATAACTGAATCATATAAACTAGGGTTTAAGATGTTAATATGCAGCCAATATGCATGTACAGTAACTTTAAAAAGAGATAACATATTATATAAAAAGAGCCCCATCCACCAAAGCATCTTTCTGTTTATAACTTTATTTAATCATTTATTTAAAAGTAGCAAAGTTATCCAACATCCAATCACATTTTTCCAAGTGATGGGGCTCAGTGGACGGCTCCAAAAGTTTCAGGAGAGCATTCCTGAACTTGTTGGCCTCTTTAGCCTCTATCCATGACTGCCTCAAGCACCTGAACAACCCTTAGGGCTTTTGAAGTTTCAGGGACAGAATATCCTACTTCAGCATTTAAACATGGTGGTGGTAGTGTCACCGTGTGGGGATGTTTGGCTGCCTCAGGACATGGACAATATGCTTTTATTGAGAGAACCATGTGTTCTGTTCCATTCACAATTCTGATCATTTTGTTCATTAGTCTTTTGGCTGAAGCTGAAATATAAGTAGGTTATGTGGCAAGATATTGATCAGGAAAACAAAGATCTGACATCTAAATAACTGAAAAGAAGCTAAAGAAGTGGCCTTTAAAGTCCTGACTTGGATCCAGTAGATATGCTGTGTCAGGGCCTCCAATAAGCTCTTGCTTCATGAGAACAACTGAAAATCCATGTAAATAAATCTGAATTAAAGCAGTTCTGCCAAAAAGTGGGTCCAAATTTACATTCACACTTGTGTTGAGATTCAGCCTGGACCATTTTTTGAATGAGATACAATTCTATCAGTCTCAAAAACATAAAAGGAGTTGAATCATGTTAAAATGAATTTAGTATATTTAGTATATTTTTACATAAACTCCACCCAAAAATCATGAGTGTACCTTAAGAACCTCAGAAATGTGTAGGTCCTGGGCCCTTTAAGAGCCGTACCTGTGTGTAGTGGGAACAGACGGAGCCAGTGCATCTGTTGGGATAGGAGAAGGAATGCTTCTCATCATGCCACGACCTCACCAGCTCAATAACTGATCTGTATCTGCGAGAAAGAAGAAACCACCGTAACGTTATGTGATTCCATATAAATGCATGAACCTTTGAGAAGCACAGCATGTACATAAAGGGCCATTTCTACCATTTTCACAAAATTATTAGACTACACTTTTCTTTTAAAGGAGAATCTCCCCACTGAGAATGTTGTGTTGTGCGGGGATAGGCTTGATTCCAGTCTGGGAAACTAAGTACATGTTATCTGGGATAGAACCACTGAAATGCACTAGTGGGTATTTGCCTGGTAAAAACTGTTCTTCAAGGAAATACAAAAAATACAAGAAAAAACATCTGGTAGATGGTTATTTTGTACAAAGCTGTTTAACACACAAAATTCTGTCCATATTTTTCAGGTTGATCTTAGCCAGTTTTAAAGTGTAGGCCTTAGGATTGTCTTAGCATAGCTTTTGAAGCACACTGGGATGGTTTTTGGACATCATATCCATAGTTGTGATATAATAAAGGTTCTTAGGGTAAAATGGAAAGTAATTTTATGAAGCACTTGGCAACCTCTCTCTACTGTGATTTTTTTTCTTAATGTGTTCAAGCCTTCAGTACCTTCCAGAGCTGATGGACAAGTTCTGGCCCATGTATCTCATTACATGGGAAGGCCCGTGGTCCCAAATGCACTGAGAGGCCCACGACTCAGCAGATTTAGCAAGCCTCTCATCCCACACCTGTCCAAAGAGAGAGGGACAAGAAGTGAAGTTTATATATATATATATATATATATATATATATATATATATATATATATATATATATATATATATATATATATAAAATGACTTTTGAATATGTCAATGCAGGTTTTGGGGGAATGCAATCTAAAGGACTGACGTGTGATTTACAGTCATTCCTTCTCTAGAAACTTCTGGTTATTGCTGACATTGTCCAGATCATAAAATTAAAACCACTCATTCAAGTGAATAACATTGATTATCTGGTTACAATGGCACCCAGGCAGCAAGTAAATAGTCAGTTCTTGAGGTTGATGTGTTGGAAGGAGGATAAATGGGCAAGTGTAAGTATCTGAGCCACTTTGACAAGGGCCAAATTGGGATGGCTCGACAACAGGCTCACAATGGCAGGTCTTGTAGGGTGTTCCTGGTATGCAGTGGTCAGTACCTACCAAAAGTGCTTTAAGGAAGGACCACCGGCAAACCCCGGACAGCGGCATGTCTGCCCAATGCTCATTACCGTGATTCATGGACATCCCACCTCAGAACTTACAAGACGTAAAGAATCTGCTGATAATGTCTTAATGCCAGACACTACAGGACACCTTCAGAGGTCTTGTGGGGTCCATACCTCGACAGGCCAAGGCTGTTTTGTTGGCAGGAAGGAAACCTTCAGAATATTAGGCGAGTGGTTTTAATGTTATGGCTGCTTGGTGTATAGCTCTTGCTGTATTACATTACAGATGTACAGAAGTCTGCTCTAACATAAGGCCCAATGTGGAACACTGTATGTAACACTACCATGTACTCCATGTTGGCTGCGGGTGGGAAGACCTGGGAGCGCACCCGGTTGTGGTAATCCAGCAGGGCTGTCATGTCCTTGGAGGAAATGTAGCGCTTCCTCCGGCTGCTGGGAACTCTGCTGCCATTCCTCAGGTTGTTCTCAAGCTCCAGGCCAGCTGAGGAGCTGAGGAACGTGAGCTCAGCAGTGCTGGAGGGAGACTGGGTGGCTGCTCTGGAGCATGGAATCGCCCACAAGATGGCAGCCAAGAACAGGTGAATGCAGTTCACACGCATGGCACCGCTCTGGAAAAATGTGTGCATGGGGTTAAGGTGGGATATGTACAAAGGAGGGACAAAGGTGGACAGTTTTAGACTAGAACAGTTAAAGAAGATGTCGACACCAAGTCGTTTGTTTCTCAGTGGTTAAGGATGGACTATCTGTGCCCTGCATGTTTTAGTGCTTCTTCTGCTTCCAGCACACCTGATCCAACTCATTAGCTCATTAACAGTCCTTGTTGAGTTGCAGTGGGTGTGTCTGTGCAGGAAAACTCTGGGATGGGATGGTGTACTCCAAGACCACTGCTGTATAGCAGTTACTACTTCAGTAAAAAGGTGATTTTGCCTCAGTAAATGAAGGTTACTCAGAAGTGTTTGGACTTTTGACACTATATTTCAGTGCTATATGATAATATATTTTTTTATTATTAGAGAAAGACAGATGTCTTTCTATACCAGTTTATGTGGGTAAAGCAATACTGATGGTTGTGAATGGATATACTGTAATCCAGTCAAAAAAGTCAGGTCAGCTTAAATTGATAAATTAAGTTATTTCACAGCGTTTCTGAGTTAACTCAAATTAATTAAGTCAATCTCATCTTGACAA
This sequence comes from Salminus brasiliensis, assembly GCF_030463535.1. Taxonomy (NCBI): domain Eukaryota; kingdom Metazoa; phylum Chordata; class Actinopteri; order Characiformes; family Bryconidae; genus Salminus; species Salminus brasiliensis. The sequence continues at coordinate 29,607,472 of NC_132891.1, read as the reverse complement.
GCATGCAGTTAGACAGCTGTGCTATTCAACAAACTGTTTGCTCTAGAGTGGCGCTACTGTCTAACTGCCTGATCATCAGGAAATCATGAGTTAAGATCCTTCCAGCCTTCCATGGGGAAAATCAGAGAGTAGGGGGTTCTCAACACAAAGTATGCAAAGTTCAGACTGGTGTATTGCTAGTACTGACTTGGCAAGTTTGACTGAGAGAACGCTGTGTGGTAATTTTGCAATTGAAACAGCAGCATGGTGAGTAATGCATTCTGGGATATATGTCTGTGCCGAATCCACACAAGTCACGTCCTGATGCATCCTCGATAACACGGTGGAACAAGAACACATCCGGGCATTCAGACTATACTTGGCTAGATGTGAGCTTTTGAATGGAGCTGCAACTGATGACGTTTCACAAGAACACAGGAACATCAGTACAGACCAGAACGCAGATTGAGAATCAGCCAAGGAAGTATGACTTAAACAGTTAAAAACGAGTTAATAAATAAAATGTTGTGTAATCAGTTACCTTATCATTTCAAGTTGTGTTGGCCTACCCTTTAATTCCTCATGCTCATGCTTCATACCATACATTACTTTTCCTTGAATTAATATGAATTGCTAAATAATAATCCAGGTGTTTAAGAGGTTCCAAAACTATCAAGACAAAAAATTCAAAACTTAAAGTCCCTGATCAACCCACCTTCCATTTTCAATAACATGTCCAACCACATTATCTTATCCCCCCAACATATCATTACCACAGACATCTGTGACACTTCCAGAATCACTGACACTTACAGAAATAATACTGGAACTGGGTTTGTACCTCTGAATGAAGCCCCGTAATCCCTCGAGAGAAAGAGTGTGTCCTGAGTTAGAGTGCTCCTCACTTCGCATACCTTCAGCAGGGATTCCAGCACTTCTGTGGAAGGGCACGCCTGCGAAGCTCTTTCACTTAAACGCCGGCCTTTGCAAACAACGCCCTTTGACATGTGCAGCAGGGCACTTTAACTGGGCCACATGTCTCTGAGGCCATCTGACGTCGAAGAGAAGAAGAGAAGAACCCTGTCCGCTCTCTCTCCCCCCACAGGGATGGTCGGTGGGTTCGGAAAACAATTTGATGGGAGTTTTCTATTGCTCTTCCAGCACACACACTGTCCATCCTGGGCCAAACCCACAAATGGACGTGGTCTTCCAAACAAACGTAATCAATGGGAATGTAAGAATTCAACAGTTTGGTGGAAAGGAGGCAGCATGTGTTTTCCCCCACTGCAGGACCTCTGCATGATGTTTTAAGTGTTGTGTTTTTGGGAAATGTAATGTCACACTACACAAGATCACATGTCGTAATGTCACACATGAGGTTTAAAAAGTTAGTGCCACAATAATCAATCAAGTTCCATGCAGTAAACCAACACAAATCAACACAAAACACTTGAATGGCTTACAAATAAGGTTGTGTTCACTGGAACAGACATTTCAGGTGTGTTTGGGGAGGCAAGCAATGTGACTATTGGGCAGGAAACTCATTCAAACTGCTCATAAAAGAAAAATGCTGAAAGTTGTGGTTCTTCTTCAGAAAAAGAAACCCAAAAGCCCAGTAGATCAGAGGTGTCCAATTTTATCCAATGATTAGTTTTGCCACCATCTTGATCAACACTGGCATGACAGACTCATATCTTCATTGCATGGAAGAGTTTAAGAATTGGAGAGCATTACTTTGTGACTTTGGTCCATGTTGACATAATTGCATCACACAATTCCTGCAATTGTTTCAGGAGTACCTTCATTCTGCTAATCACCCGTTCCACCACAACCTGGACTTAGATCTGATGACTGAATTGGCCGCTGAAGGACACTGAACTCATTGTCACGTTCATGAAACCAGTTTGAGACTTTTTCTTTGTGACATGGTGCATTATCATGCTGGACGTAACCATTAGAAGGTGGGTCAAATGTGGCCATTGAGGGATACACATGGTCAACAACAGTATTCAAACAGTCTATGGCATTCAAATTATGCTTCATTGGTATTATCAGTCCCAAAGTGACCCAAGCAAGCAGCACACGACTTCCACCATCTTGGACTGTTGACACAAGGTACATGGATTCATGCTGTTGGTGCCAATTTTTAAATTACTATCTGCCTCAGTAGAAAATCGAGATTCATCAGACCACAATACGTTTTCCAGTCTTCAGCTGACCAGTGTTGGTGAGTCTGTGCTCACTGCAGCCTCAGCTTTCTGTTTTCTGCTGTTATAGTCCATCATCCTCAATGTTAGACGTGTTCTGCATTCAGAGATGCTTTTCTGCTCACCAAAACTGTCCTGTAGCCTTTCTGTCAACTTAAACAACACCGTTCTCTGTTGACCTCTCTGCCTGCAAAACTGACACTCACTGGGTGAGACTCCTGTGTATGGAAATCCATAATCCAGATAACCAGTTGCTTTTACCAGCTTATCTTGCACCAACAATCATGCCAAGCTCATTTTCATGGCTGATGTAAACATTACCAGAAACTTAACTGGCCTGTCTCAGAAGTTTGTGAGTGTTTTTTAGGAGTGATCATGCTTTGGGGTTATCAGTGCATTGGTCTTTTTGAAATAAATGGCTGGGTTGTCTAGGTTATTATTATATAATTATTAGGCAGATGGGGCATGGAGGGGGTGAAAACGTTGCATATCATTAAATGTAATAGAATTTAGCTTTCAGTGCAGCAGCTCTCTAGTGTTCCAGGAATTAAGGGAGTTCTGCCATGTGCAACACAGCCACTTTCTAGACTCTTACCGGTGCCAAGGTACACTGCAGGCACTGGCATGGCTCAACTGTACAGGGTCACTGGGAGCATCCCAACCCCCGAAATGAAAATATGCTGCCAGTTCTAAAAGCTCTGGTGTTACGAAGCTCTAGATAGTTACAAAAAAAGCTTTATTAATGTCTTCCAATGGAGAAATTATCAAATGTTTTTAATTTAATTTAAACTTAATCATTGCTTTCATCTTCATCTGAGATCAGTCAACAGTGCATGTAAAAAACAATATAACAAACAAAACCCAGCTTTACTGCAAGTTAGAATGTGTCATAATACAGCAGTTAGACGACTGTGCCACTCTAGAGCTGTAAAATGACACCGAAGGACGATTTATGCTTTTGCGTCGAATCAAGACAGAGCCTGCGGCGTAGTCTGAGCAAGTGGCCTACGCCATTGTGAGCGTTTGTACTTGTGTATGTTCATGTGCGTAGTAATGTCTCAATATTCCAAATGACAACAAGGAAATGCAGGTAGCATCAATAACCTTTTTTCATCATCTGCAACCATTTATCAGCCCAATACATGAACCACATTCGTCCAACTGAATAAAAAAATGGTGGTGAAGATGGAAATTTCTGGGGAGGTGCAGATTAAGCTATGGTGTAGGGTATGTGACTATACAGCGACAGAATGCAGTGCGAACATTCAACACACAAGCAAAAAATAACCTTAAGGCGGTGACTGAAATGGATCTCTATTTACAATTTAGGGCACTATTACCTATGTCGGTCATTTTCTCTAATATTCTAATTATAATAATTATTATATATAAATAATTTCACCATTACACATGACATCGAGTGTCCTACTGTTTTATATAAAACAAATTTGGGAAAATAAATAAAGTAAGATATAACTCATTTGAGCCGTGGACGAATCATTTAATATATGTTTTATTTCTGATACTAATTTTCTCATCATTTTTGAATCGCCAATTACCCAATTACATACATATCCTCCCCCATCACAGTCTCCTCCGACGCATGCCAGCCAGCCATTGCCTCTTTTTCCGAGCTGCTGCTGATACAGCCAACACACTCACTTCAAAAGTGTGTGTTGGAGTGTGTTGGCTTTAAAACATATTTTAATGTTAGCATTTCCTTCCAAGCAGCTTGTTGCTACATCACAGTAACAAACTCCACTCACTGCACCGCCTGCAGTTCCTTCTTTAGCTTCTTCAGGTTCTCCAGACCAACACATTTAACTTCGCTTCCCACTCACAATTTTTGTTTCTTGCCTGTTTGTTGTTTGTTGTTTGTGTATTCTTGTCTCAATCCTTTAAGATTTATTTTAGGTCCTTTTTGTTGCAGTCCTGCAGTTATGCTACTTCTACGTGCTGTTATGCCGAAGCGATAGCCCGGTAAGGACACTTCTCAACCAATCAGCTCATGTGGCTGGAACTAACGAACTAATCCCATGACATATATCAGACAGCCTGTTTTAATCCAAGCAATAAAGCCAGGCTTGGATCACAGCGATTGCTTTTGGTACATAAAACTACCCAAACATATTAAAAAGTCTTTTCATATTAAATCGAAGAAAATGTGAAATGCTGGCCCTCTGAAGTGTTGTACCTGGCAAGATGTTGATGTTAGTCTGACTGAGCGTACTCCATACCATCACAAGCATGACATCATTAAAGAGTAACGAAAGACGTTTCTATGCAAGAGGTGGACTGGTAGCTCTACTCATAGCTCTACATTCAGTTGCCTCTGTGCTTTGAGAAACGAGCCATATATGTAAATATCCCAGTTGCACATGTTATTGTAATGTAGCCAGTACAGGACTACACCACTATAACTGGCATAAAACAGGTCATAGTTGGTTGCTTTTCCCATAATGCTTTTTAAATGCCTTTTAGCACAATGCAGAGGCTGCCTGAAAGTTCCCAGCCCAAAAGTTCCCAGCACTCCCTCCTTCTTACAGTTTCTCTCCGATTGGTACCAAACGAAAAAATGTTGAAAAAAAGTCTTAGCACTCGACACAGGGACATGTCTTTGACCATTTACTTAAAGATGCAACAGAATAACGTTTACTGAGTATTTAAGTAAGTGGCTGTTTGATATATTAATAGTAAGTATGCGACTTTGATTGAGGCTTAAAATGCTCTGATGCAGTTTTACAAGCCCATTTACAACCCTGTTATTTTCCGTCAGAATGAAACGAGCATTTCATCAGCAGTCTAAAGCTAACTAAGAAGATTGTACCTGGTCGGCCCTTCTCTCTTTTTCTCCCTCTGGTAACAGTCTAGCATTAGCGTATAACGCTTTAGCTGCAGTCCCAGCTGCCAACACAGTACCTTTGGCCCTTTAGGGTACCTTGTGCAGTCGCACGCGACTGGCTCCACTTACAGTTAATTTGATTAAGTAAACTTGAGTATGTTAAAGTATAGTTATGTATATACTAATACAGTGGGGCCAAAATGTATTTAGTCAGCTTGGTTGCCATATCTTTGATAAGTACATAAGAGGTCAACTGAAAGTATACTATTTTTTGTTTGTTTGTTTAAAAGAAGAATAGTAATTGCAGACCTGAATTAACTTCTTTTTGTAAGGTTGTATTGTCAACCTCCCTGGCCAGCTAGTATGAGCTTTTAGCCTTTTTAGCCTCACTTCCAGATTCTCCCAAAGTAGCCATTGCATTTAGCCTCTAGTCAGCTTCTGGGCTGGTGTATGTACATTTTGGGAGTGTGAATAAAACAAGCCAGCATCCATCCAATTTCCATTCTAGGGCTCCTCTGAAATGAACATGCTTTGAAAGTAGCTTAGCTTCCAGCGAGAGGAAGAACTTTATAAGAAGGACGCCGCACCTAGTGGCACCCGGCCAGGCTGTGATTTAGTGTCGAGCTGTGTTTTCTCAAAGAAACGTCTGCAGTTAGCAGTTCTCAGGGTCAACCAAAAGCTTCTAGTCTCAGGGGTCAAAGTTCACCCTGAGGCCTGGTCACATCTGTTTAGACCGCCTTCTGTCTATTCAGTGAGGTTCAACACCACAGCCCTCATTTGGAACAACAGTATACACTCCTGTCACACTGTGCTCTTGAATGCAGGTATTTGGGCTGGGATGCTGTCATGCTTGAGCAAATGTTTTGCAGTGCTATCCACCATACAGTTACATTTGTTAACACTGTTTCCTGGGTGAAATACTGGACAGTTTTATGTGTTAGCATAACAGACAAGCTCCTGCGCTCTAGACTACAAAAGAGCCTTGTGGAGTGTAGCGCTTATATTTAGCAACAGGCATATCCATGTCAATTCTGCCACATACTTAATAGATCTGTCATTGCACATCATCACATGGGGAAGAAGGTTGAGCGGCAAGATCAAATGAAATTCTCGGTGCAGCCTGGCTGATGAGCCGAAGCCTATACATGTGGGGTGGAAAATTGGGGAAGCCTCTGCAGTAGCGTAATATCAGGATTGCAATTATATTGCTGCATGGCCCATTCTAGGATTGTGGGTCCATTTCAAGTATGGTCTGATTTGACTCCTCAGTCAACCCAGTTATTATAAAGCCCTATTACACTAAGACGTATTAGTCAGTAACTACAGGGACTTTAGTAGAAGCTAGTGGGGCTGACAGAAGTTCGTAATGACACTTTTGGCCTACCAGCGGCCTAAAGGCTGTTTAAGGGGTTAAACCATTTAAACCAGTAACCACTTTTGTGCCTTAACACTTATCACAAGATTTCACACGGCTTCCTCTACAAACATAATTTTATGGATTTTAAGCACATTTATTAAAAATTAAATGGGAGATTCACTCAACATCACAATAAAAGAATTAACCAATAATTAATGTACTGTTGATTTATCATATAATGTATAACATTTTATACAAATTATGACTAAATTATGAGGCCTAGGGAATTGACATTACTGAGGGTGGGTCATATTTTGTATAATTATAACTGTTTGCAGATTTTATGAAGTTTTAAATTAGAAGTAACAGAGTTGTCCAGACCACTGGGACAGACATAAAATATAATATTAAAATATAAAATATAATATTTTTAGTTACTGAAACGATACATTCCACAGAAATTAGATATTCTATGCAATGGGTTTGACAATCGAACTGTTAATAGAGTAAGCACAAAAAAACTTGAAAATTAGACTTCATTATTTAATGTTCAATTTGAGTTGAACATATGAATCAGGAGGTGAAGGCAGTCAATAAAGTGCAGGGTGGGAGATATTTACTTAATATTTTGGGCCTAAGGTAAAGGTAAAGGTAAAGGTGCATGTATTTGTCACTGTACAGTGTACACTGTACAGCGAAATGTGTCCTCCGCATTTAACCCATCTGGTAGTGAACACACACTCTCACACACACATGTGTTAGGGGCAGTGAGTACACTCACACACCCAGAGCGGTGGGCAGCCAACTCCAGCACCCGGGGAGCAGAGAGGGTAAAGAGCCTTGCTCAAGGGCCCAACAGTGGCAGCTTGCCGAGCCCGGGAATCCTATGTATTGTACCTAAAATATACATCAAGAGTTATTAACTGTGAAATTTTAATGTAATTAATATTATTATTCAAAACGGTTTCAATAAAGAATCAGTATCAATATCAAAAGCAATCTGGGAGATTGGGGAAATGTACTCCTAGTTCTAGAATGATTGACGTATAGCAACTGTGATATGCAGAGAAGCACTGATATGATATAGCGGATCCGTATTGACACCTATACCTTTGAGAATAGGTCGGATTATCCATATTTGACTTAGGCTACAAACTGTGGGGGTGTAATAAAACCAACAAAGTCTATAAGACGGCACCTCTGCCATCCCAATTACACTGCATAAGTCAAGTCAAGTCAAATTTATTTGTATAGCGCTTTTTACAACTGTTGTCGTCACAAAGCAGCTTTACATAATTAGTAATTAGTAAAAGACAGAGACAAAAAAGAAATACCATAAGACATGAAGGATCAACGACCCCCAGTGAGCAAACCAACGGCAACAGTGGCAAGGTAAAACTCCCTCAGAGTTGGAGGATGAAACCTTGGGAGGAACCAAGACTCACAAGGGGGACCCATCCTCCTCTGGTCAGAACTATTCAAATATTATTGATAAAAATTACCAAACCAAGACCATGAGACCTTCCACTGAACCTCCTGTTTGACCAGTGGCCTGCTTCCTCAGGTCCTTCTGCTGTGCAAAGGTGCCAAGAAATGAATTTACTGACTACCTTAAGATGTAAAAATGTATGTGACTTTGGTTTGGACAAAAAAATGCTTACAACTGAGTCTTACTGGGCAGTGTTACTGTCCTCTCATTGTGTCCTCTCAGTACTATGTGCTAATAGCACGCTGAAGAGATTATAGGCAGTTAGCTTTTAGCCAATAGTAATTTTAGCTAATAGTACTTTCCCTTCTGATGTGTGTTTAACCCCGGTTTGGTTCAGCTGAGGTTGTCCAGTGTGTTTTAGAGGGAGCGGAGTGGAGAGAAGAAATGGTGCCGATCCACACCTAGAGCCCTTCGAGCTTCAAGTACGGCTCGGCTCGACCCGCCATCCCTCAAAATCCACGGAAGACAAGCGTCCAGGCTTTTTTCTGTCCTGCACCGAAGTGGTGGAACGAACTTCTCCTGGGTGTCCGAACAGCAGAGTCCAACGCTCGCTGTCCTCAAACCCAGACTGAAGACCCACCTCTTCCGAGAATACTTGGACGAATAGCAGAGTACTATGGTCACCTTATTGTCTTGTGTTTAGTCGTGTCTAAAGCTTAGAGGTAATTTTGAACTGTTAGTCTATTGAAACTAGCTGAGGTTTTTCTTAGGTAAAGCACTTTGTAAGTCGCTCTGGATAAGAGCGTCTGCTAAATGCCGTAAATGTAAATGTAAAAGCTAACATTGGCTAGTGTTAGCTTTTAGCCTAGTGTGGATCCCTGTTTGGACCACCCTGACTTTCGCTGTGACGCATGCCAAGCTTGAGCTCCCCTTCTACTGATACTGACACAGGGAAAGCCATGGTTATGAGACCTGGCTAGCGTAGCAACCTATATTCCCATAAGTAGCAGAGTCTGAAGGTGATTTGCTTCTCTTAAAGTTGCATTTGCCTTTTACTCCCTCATCAGATTTGACCAGGGTTTCGCTGTTGGGTTGGGTTTATGTAATTTTGGGGGTGTAGATAGTTGAAGACTGTTGTGAAATAGTGTAGAGTTGGGAAATAGCTTTTTTAGTCATGCTTGATTCACAATAGTGTTTGAGGTTCACGGTCTGTCAGGTCCATGTGCTGAATTCTCTGTCCAGGGAAGAACTCTCTATCTATCTCTATCTCTCTTCAACTATGGCAAGAAAAATGCAGTTTGACCTTCTAGGGCTCTTTAAGACTCCACAGTTTGCCACAGTGAGCAGCTACACACTATTACTCACCAGACTGAATACACTCCATGGGCAAAACTGTGCAATACGTTCAACTTTGGTGAATTTCAACACACATATTTGCATCAGCTGTCTCTAATGTCTTAGCTAATCGCAGCTAGGCTGGTAACCGTACTGCTGCCAAGCCTAGGGCAGACTGCAGCACTGTGATCTATTTATCATCATTATCATGGTGTAATTCTGTTAAAGGTTTTGCGTTTTTACACGTTTATGGTTAGCGAGTTAGTCAGCTTGCTAACAGCATCAGAATTTAAAATAATAACTTTCTTTACACCTCCCCTTCAACCAAGCACAAACCTTTATATTATATATTAACCTTATTTTAGAATTTTATGATGAATGGACCAATAGAAATGCTTCAGAATAATCTGGCATAAAATCTGTTTACATTGAAGTTACATGTTTTTGGTTGTTGTTGTTTTTTGCATCACAGCAACAATATGTACATTTGCACATATCCTATATTTGCTATATGTTACAGAAAGTTAAGAACAGTTCTGGGCCAGAGTTCAGGGATACAAAAAAGGCTGTTAGCATGTCTAGTTGTGCTGGGTTTGACAGTCCTGAGTTTTGGAAAGGGTAGTGTACACTTCATGACCCCATTGTTCCATATGTCCTAAAGCGTTGACAGAATACACCTGATGATCACCTCTCTGCTGTTTTGATTATATACTGGAGTTCAATGCTTCATTGCTGTGAAGTGGACAATCCAAACCAGATGATGTGAGGATGGACTCAATGATCACTGTGTAGAACTAGGTCATCAGGTTGAAATGCTTCAGGTGCTTCATCAGTAAACAACCTCTTCTGCACTCACCTTAACATTTACATTTAAGGCATTTAGCAGACGCTCTTATCCAGAGCGACTTACAAAAGAGCTTTGCTATTTACCCAAGCAAACCTCAGCTAGTTTCAATAGACTAATAATTCAAAGATACCTCTAAGTTTAGACTCTACTAAACACAAGTCAATAGGGTGACCACTGTGCTATTCGCCCAAGTATTCTCTGAAGTCTTTAGTCTGGGTTTGAAGACAGCGAGTGACTCTACTGTTCGGACACCCAGGGGAAGCTCGTTCCACCACTTTGGTGCCAGTCTTCCGTGGATTTTAAGGGGTGGCTGGTCGAGCCGAGTCATACTTGAAGCTCAAAGGGCTCTTGGTGCAGATCAGCTTTTGACCATTGCCATCAAGTACGGTGGTGCTGGCCCGTTCTTGGCTTTGTAGGTCCTGGATATTGCGGTGCCCAGGATCTTGAGTGACTCCACAGTGGAAACCACAGAGCCATGGATATTAAGGGGGCAAAGGATTGATGAGGGTGAAGACTGAAGTCCACAACCATCTCTACAGTCTTTTGTGCGCTCAGCAATAAGCGGTTGCTGCTACACCAGTACAAAAGCTGCTTAACGTACTTTCTGTAGGCAGACGCATCATCGTTAGTTATGAGGAACTTACAGGATCTTCACAGATGCGCTGTATTGGCCTCAATCAATAAAAATCTCAATTCATCTAAACACCCAGAGAAATCTTCATTATTAGAGGCATGATTGGTCAGAGGTGTTGTTGCATATGGTCGCTTTCTTGCAGACGATATATTGTGCAGTCTTACTCTGTAGTATTTACTTAGATTACGTCTGCCTACACTGCCTTCTCTCACTCTGACATCTACAAAGAAAGAACTCTGTGCACGAAAGGAGGGTCCAGGATGGGTTGAGAAAAGGTGCACAGCTGTGCGATTTTCCCCTTGGCTGCAAAAGAAGAGGAAAAGGGGGCTTGAGGTGGGGGTGGCTGTGGTTCTCCTTCTCTGCATGAAGCATGTCACAAAGCATAAATCCAGGAGGTCCTAGACCCGACCCTGCTGCTCCTGCTGCCCACTGCTGCTGTGCAGTGATCCGTTTCTCATGTCAACAGGCCAAACTTTGTTTTGGCGACCCAAGAGCAAATTTGCAGAGTGATGTAGCTGCCTATCATGATGGATAGTTGTGCGGGGGGAAACTGACAATGGGTTCGTTCTGACCAGGCCTTTCCTGGAATCTGAGAGAAGAATTGCGCAGGAGTCAGTGGAACATTTTCTCAAAGCTTAATGATTCAGCACATTACAAAGGTTGAGGAGAGCAAGCAAAGCAACTAAAGCAAGGTTTTCTGCTGTATGCTACCTTTCAAAAGTTTGGAATCAGTGTTTTGAGTAATGTAATAAAACGATAAGCCATGACAGGTCAGGGTAATGGTCTTTTAACTATTGTAAAAGTCAACCTGAAATCAAAAAGGACCTTAATTAATGATACTGGTCATATTTAACACAGTCCATCATATCACTACATTGCTTTACTGTAAACTAAATGTAATGACATTTGCAGTCCTCCAAAACTGCATCTGATTGTTGATTTTGTCACCATTCATCAGAGGGCGGAAAGATAAATATTAACCAATGACCTCATGTTTCCCCTCCACTTCGAACCATCCCTACTATCATCAGCTCAGAAGGATTTCAAAGGTTTTAGGCATGTTTAATAAATATAATAATTTATCATTAGAAATGACAATACTCCATTATTCTGCCAAGCAATGTTTAACAGTAGGTTATGGTTGCCAAACAATAAATGTGTATGATGTGTGTATATCTAATATTTTACAGCAATGTTAAGCTCAGATCAGATTTTAGATATGTCAGATATTGTTTGTATTTCATTCTAAATTCCTCCCCAATTTCATAATTTCTGCTAGCCAAGTCTTCTGAAAAGCCTTAAAAGTGGTGATCAAATCTCAAGGGCAGATAACCTGACAAAATGAATGCAACGGAAGCCATTATGGTGTCTTATTGATCATTTAATTTCTTGTTGTAGATTACTCAGGCAAAACGGTGCTATTTTATCAAAATCATTATAAATTAGCATGTTAGCGTGGCTCCTAGTGGTCTAGTGAACTAGACACTGCCAGAATAATCTGAAAATCACTGGTTTGAATCCCTGCTTGCCATCAGCAGTCAGAGTCAGAGGGAGCACAATTGGCCTTGCTCTCTCAGAGGTTGATGTCACTTCCTCCCAACATCACTCCCAGTGAGATAAAGACGTCGGAGCTGGGGAGCAGCACTTTCCTTTGAGCTGCTCGAAAAGAGGTGGTGGATGTGCTAGTCTTCAGCCTCATAGTGTTGGGGGCTAGTGCTAGTCATAGGGGAGTTCACATGAACACACATTGGATAATTGGCTGTTGGAATTGGGTAGAAAATTGGGCAAAATTAACTATAAATTCTTGAAAAACAATTGTTAGTGTGACATTTAACGATATTTAGCTAGTGTGGACATCGCCAGCGTTTAAAGAGCGCAGAGCAGCTCCACCTTTAATTACAGAAAGGGGAAGCCACTGTACTCAGTATGGGAGGATTTGAATAACAGTTTTACAGAATCTCTCGCTACTGATGCATTTTATCTGTGTGTCAAAATTTTGTGTTAAATATGTGTATCGTGAAATTGTCTTTAAACATCATGATATAATATTTTTCATTATATTCAACTACAATTTGGAAGGGAAGTTTATGATATTTCAAACAACAAAAAATGTATATGGCAAGTGATTACAATTTACTTTGTCAAGCATAATGGACTGATGGCTCCAGCCTAAAATGTCATTTTGCTGTCCAGGGGCTCCATGCAAAGCTTTTAATTTCCTGCTTGCGTTTTCCCTAGGCGTACTGGATATGTGAAAATGTGTTTCACAAGGTTGTCAGGTTTACAGTCTGGAATAGTCTGAGGAAGAGCCAGTGTCATAAATCAGTGCAGGCCATTACTGCAGGCCAGGCTGAACTGGGTCAGGCCTAGAGGAACAACCTCAGGCCAGAAACAATTTAACTTCCTCCAGTATGACATCACCCTGTCTAGACTGTTCAACACAAAAGCACTCTGTTACTTTGTAGTGTCTACAGGTTCACAGCTCCTTAGGCCTGAGCTGTCATCTGTTGAATTTGGAAAGTGTAAAATAAATCTGGAGAACCTGATTTATTTAAACATGTATTCAGAGCTGAGCTTTCAGACGTTCCTCAGTGATCATCTCTGCTTTATTAGAAAGAGGTTAATTTAGCAAGTGTGAACTCTTCCACTGACTTGTGTAGCAAAGGCTGTGTACGGTAACAGCCTATGAATTCAGAAAGAATCCACAAAAGTATTGAGACACCTGCTAATTTATTGTTTCTTCTGAAGGCATAAAGGCTATTAAAAAATAACTTATCCCACTTTGTTGGTGTAACTGTCTTTACTGTCCAGGGAAGAAGGCTTTCTACTAGATTATGGAGCATTGCTGTGAGGATTTGATTGCATTCAGCAACAAGAGCGTTAATTAACTTAAGTACTGGATGGAGCACTAACCATCATTTCAGAGAACACTGGTCCACAGCTCAATGCTGGGGTGCTTTATACCCCTCTAGCACCACAATTGGTATTAGACATGGTACCAATAGGTTCATGTTTATCTGTTCCAGAGAGTCATATTCTATTGGCAGTACTTTTCTACAGGGAGTAGACAAGGTCTGTGTCATCAGTGGGTGCAGCTTAAATTAGCTGAACGCATTGACACTGATATAGAGACTTGATGTCTTGATGTTTGGCATTTTCACCAAATGTATGGATCCATTTAAAGACATCAAGAACAGCTGCTAAACATCAGTGTAAGACATACTATATACACATCTGAACAGTTCTTTTTTGGGTAGCATATGCATACAACAATAAGGACAGCACAGCACTTTTTTAATTAAAAGTATTTCTTTCTACTATGGCTGGCGTGAACATGCATTCACGAATTGGGGGCACATTTCTAAGGAAAATTCAGAGTTCAAGGAGTTCAAGGAAACATCTATAATTATGTGCCAAAACAATTTAAAGACAACTATTTGATGGCTTCGGTGCAGGGAATAAAGGTTGGAGCTGAACAGGCTGGAGCTGAGCATTAACGATGCAGAACTAATCTTCCACCAATAGTACCTGATCTCACTAATGTCTGACTGACATCTGGCTGAATGCAATCCTAGAAGTAAACAGAAAGTTTGAAAATGGGTTTCATTTCCTCTTAATTGCTTGATTTCAGAAGAAACACTGGATAAGCAGTTGAGTCTACAAACAGTGGCATGCATAGGTTTTGATCAGCATATCTAACTAGACAAGCGAGTAAAGATTAGACAGAAGTTTAAGATTTCTTTAATATTTTAAGCAAGATTAAATTCATTACCATCTTATACAGTTTTAAGATCACAAAAAGAAAAGGAAAAGAGCCCTGAGCAAACACATGGGTGCTCTTAGTCTACTTAGTACTTAGTAAAACCCCTTTGGGGTTTTTTTATAGCAGCTAAAAGTCTTCAGTTCTGGTTTTCTGGATTTGAACCCATTCTTCCTTGCAAAAGGCTTGTAGTTCTGTGAGATTCTTGGCCCAAAGATGCTTGAGCTGGGGGACTGTAAGGGTCATAGCAAAACCTTTACCTAGCACATCCTGAGGTAGTAAATTTTGGATTTTAAGGTGTGTCTGGGATCATTATTTTGATTGAGAAGTTCTTAAGGTCTTAAGCTTTTCCATACATGGTGTGATGTTTGCTTCCAGAATTTGCTGATATTTCATTGAATTCTTTATTATTTCTAACAGTACAATGTTTCCTGTGTCACTGGCTGCAACACAAATCCAAAGCCACTCTAATGCTTAACAGTAGGGGAGGTGTTCTTGTCATGAGATTGTACATTATGCTTTTTTCTCCAAACATACCTTCACTGACTGCAGCCAAACAGTTCAATTTTTAATTAACCTGTCCACAGGATGCATCCAACACGCACCAGAGGTATGATTAAATGGTAATTTGAAAATATCTAATGCTGAATTTGAGATGAGGGTGCAGTCAGTAGGATGTAGTTTAACCCTGTCTCAGGTGGGTAAGGAATGCTAACATTGACTGGACAACACAAACACTGACTGGACTGTCCAAACACTGTATAAAAATGCCTGGTACTGCTCCAGTTACAAGCAATAAGCAATTCTGTGCTCTCAAACCTTTCTGAGGCAGTTGACACAAACATGTACTTGCAGCGTTTCCAGGAGCTCTGTAAATCTTGTGAAATTAAACACAGTGTTTCAGGTGTGCTAAGATTTTCCTGCGTCAAGAAGGCTTTACAATCAGGATTTACTCTTCTCTAAATATACTGAAACAACTTGTTGTGCTGTGGCAAAAAGCAAAAAGAGTTTTTCCCCTTAATTTCCCTTCAATAAGCTTCACCCTCAATGTGTCCAAGTAACACAAATGGAACTGGATTCAGTGTGATTAAAAAGAAAATCCAAACACAGCTTATGTAGCACACCCATAGTATACCTATACCATAGTATAGCCAGACGCTGTTAAAATCAATGGCAGCCTCTTTTAAAACACCAGTATTTCACACCCCTGGGGACCACACACACACAACATTGGAAAGCAGAATGAAGATTCAAAAAGACCAACCCAGAGACGTGCCTGGCAAACAAAGCCCTGTATATATATGCTCTCCCCAGGCATGAGTGCATCAAGGGCGAAGTGTGTGTGCAGCAATTCCCATTGCCTGCTAAGTGTGGCTGATTAGGGCAAAATTATTATTCTGGGCTCAAATGAACTACAGAAACAGCATCATGATCTGACCTTCATCCCAGGCACGTCCTAATGTGTCATCACATTCTCATCCATGTACTGGATGTCTATCTATCTATCTATCTATCTATTTAAGTGTATGTCTGTCTGTATATATATATATATATATATATATATATATATATATATATATATATATCTTTCTGTCTGTCCGTCCATCCGTATCTATCTCTCTGTCAGTCTGTCGTTCTGTCTGTCGTTCTGTTGAGTCCCAATACTTTTGTCCATATTGTGTACTTTCCAGATTCATAGCTATTGTAGTGAATGTATGTAATCAGCAATATTACATACAGTATAGTAAATAAAGCTATATTTGCTATATAGGACCCATCGACCCTATATCCACCACTAAGTTTCTCTAAAATGAACTAACAACTCAAAACCACTCTGAATTACCTTATTCACAACTGTCTGACTGTGAACTTTCCTTTTAACACGGTCTACCATGTTTTCTACATCCTGTAAATACCCAAAAGAGTCATGATTCTGTCTTTTTTAGACATTAGACATTGCTTGATCCACTCACCTGTGGAATCTAAACATGTATTATATGTATTATCACCTTGATTCCACTGGCTGGTGTGGACAAGAGGCTCCTCGGTCTGAGTGCTGGTTCCATTCAGGGTTTCCTCCAGTCAGATCCTGCATGTATTATACTGCCACCCTGTGGATGGTGTCTTAGTTAAGGAGTTCACAGAAGAAGGCCTTGACTTAAAGACACAATTTGGCCAAAATGAGAAGAAAAAAAAAATTAACTATTGACAAATTTGTGGTTAACATATATATGTATGTGCCACAATACTACAGAATACAGAATACTACAGGAATGCTTTTAGTTTAAGACTTCAAACTACAAACAACAACAGAGACCAACAGATCCAAAACCGAACATGTGGCAAACCTGACACCTGACATGGATGTAACACAGAGGCACATTTAGATGTTTTTTGCTAGGTTTAATTAAGCTATTAAACCTGTGACTAATTAGTTAGTGCTATCGCTAGCAAAGTAGGCTGCAGCTGTATTAGCTGTGTGTTGTATTCCAGGGAGACCTACAGCCTGCAATTGGTAACACGTTTGCAGTGTTTAACATGATCACAAGCCGTCTACCTCACTGTAAAGCTCCCCATCATTCCTGATCATTTGAAAAGTGGTGCTGAGTACAGTAAGGAATGAGGCCCATTGGATTTCCCATTAGCTTTTAGCACACAGGAACACAAACATGGCAAAAAGATGGCCTTGAATATGGATTTATGCAAATATCCACTCTGTTTAAGCCATAGTAGCTTAAAACATATTTCAATATCTGCAATTTTGGCCATATTTAACAACCAAAAGCAATCACACTACACTCTTAACGTTATACCCATTCAACGCACAAATGCATTTCAAACCACCCCAATATGGCAGAAAAATCATGAATCTAGCAACCCCAGATTCCCATTATGAATCCACCATTATGAAAACAGATCAGTGTTTCAAATGTATCGTCAATAATGTGTAAATGTCTAAATGTCTAAATGTAAATATGGTTGGGTGTTTCTTATGTTTGTTGTAAAGAAGTGTGTACTTTGCTTTTGCACAATACTGTGAACAACGTGAATTGCAAAGAGCATTGCAGTAAAATGTGAAACAGACATATTGAGTGTATTGTACTCATTTATCTCACTAAATACAGTAATGTGTAACTGAACTAGAGATTCCAAATGGATGTGCTAATAGTGTATAATGCTTGAGCAATTTCAGGTAATGTCACCATGATCTCCATGCCGTTTTTTTGCATTGGAAACACTTATAGAGTGAAGTGTCAAGCAATGGTGTCAGGACGCTTTTACTCTGATGACACTGACACTTTCATTGACGTGAATACTTGCTTTTGAGGAATGAACTATCCATTTTGAGCAAGTGACACACTTTTGCAGGTTATCAGCTAGTTTTTGCAGTTTGTACTAATTGTTTTGAGAAATGCACTAACTGCTGTGCAGATGGTAACACTGTAATTGGCAGAAACAAGCACTAATTACAGTCAGTGTCTTGTCTAAGACACTTGTTCCAAGGCATGATTTTAGCACTAGCAGACATAATTAGTTGCAGCTAATGCTATTTCAACCTTTTGTTAATGGTTACTGTCATTCATGGCTAGGACAAACAGTAAAGCGTTACAGGTCAGAAAGAGAGACCCCCTACTGTGAACTAATAAACTAATAAAGCTGAAGTTCAGTTAGGGGCTTATCCTTACATCTCATGAAGCCTCTGTGCGTGATTATCCGTTAGCCAGAGTACTCAACATTTTCAGATGGAAAATAAACATCCATTAGCCGACCTATTTGTGGGCTCTATTTTAAGATATACTATGCTATTGGAATCACGTTTCAATAACATGATTCGGTCACATTGTTTGTTTATGTGTTTGCCTTCAGTCTCTGATAATTGATATGTTTACTTGGTTGTCGGGGGCTTGTTCCCTGGCAACACATGGAAAACTCTGGTGTGCAGGCGTACAGCTCGGCACGACTCTGAAATGACATTGTTTTTCTCAGTAGGCCGATCTCTCCGTTGGGAAAAGGTTGATTAGGGCTGAAAATTGATCTCATCAGTTTTGTTATGCATTTGATTTTGGAGAATTGCTGTAAGGGTTTGATTGCATTCAGTGACAAGAGATTAGTGAGGTCAGGATGTTGGACGATCACCGCCCCACCTCATTCCCAAGTTCCCACCTCATCCCCAAAGTATTGGATGGAGCATTGTGATTCCAGAGAACACTGTTCCACTGCTCCACAGTTCAATGCTGGGGAACTTTATACCCCTCTAGTCCACACTTGAATGGTGCCAATAGGTCCATGTATATCTGCTCCAAAGTATCCTATTCTAATGGCAATACTTCTCTATAGGGACTAGATAAGCTGTGTGTGTATGCATTTGAGCATCTGTGTCAGCAATGAATGCAACTTAAAATAGCTGAATGCATTTGTTAAAAGAACTACTACTAGTGCTGCTACTATTACTTCTATTACTATTACTACTACTATTGCTAGTATTACTTCTACTACTTCAATTATATATACTACTTTCCCTGCCGCCACTATTACATAAATTACTACTACTGCTACTAACACTTCTACTACTGTTGCTATTACCGGTTCTATTACTTCTAGTACTTTCTACTCCTACTACTGCTACTGCTGCTAACACGTCTACTACTTCTGCTCTAAACACGTCTACTACTATTGCTGCTAATTCTTGTACTACTCATATTACTACTACTATTCATACAACTACTATTACTAGTACTACACAACTACTGCTACTACTACTAATAATAATAATACCTACTACTGCTACCAATAATAATACTTCTACTATTACTAAATCTGCTAATACTTCTACTACTAATAATATTTATATTACCACTATCACTGCTACTTATACTACTACTGACATTAATACTATTACTACTACCAGTACTGTTACCACTGCTACTACTACTACTACTATTATTATTACTATTATAACAACTATTACTAGTACTACACTGCTATGGCTCCTTCTTCTACTACACCTACTACCACTACAATAGCTACTATAGCTACTACTGCTGCTACTACTACTATTACTATTATATCTACTATTCCCAGTACTACTACTACAACTACTGCTACTTATACTAATACTGACTTTACTACTGTTCCTAGTATCACTACTATTACTACTACTGTTGCTACTACTACATTACTATTATAGCTCTATTACTAAATCTGCTAATACTTCTACTACTAGATAAGATAAGATAAAATAATATTGTTTATTGTTTATTGCTTTTTTTTTTTTTTTTTTTTTTTTTTTTTTTTAATTCTTATTTATATTGTGTATATATATTGTGTATATAGTGTAAATTATTTATCCAAATTTTTTGTAACTGAGTGTCCTGCTATCCCTTTCTGCTGCTACACTGTAAATTTCCCCACTGCGGGACTAATAAAGGATTATCTTATCTTATCTTATCTTATAAAATAATCCTTTATTAGTCCCGCAGTGGGGAAATTCTCAGTGTCACAGCAGAAAGGGATAGCAAGACACTCAGTTAAAAAAATGTAGATAAATAATTTACACTATATACACAATATAAATAAGAATTTAAAAAGCAATAACAATATTATTTACAGCAAATGACTCTTCATTGCACATGTGGGGGGGGGGGGGGTATTGCACATAGTATTTTTGCATTGAGGGATCTCTGTCTGTCAGTCTGACGGCAAGTATTGGGGTGAAGCAGTCTGTCACTAAAGGAGCTGCCCAGTGCTGCCAGAGTCTCATGCATGGGGTGGGAGCTGTTCTCCAGTATGGATGCCAGCTTGGCTGTCATCCTCCTGTCTCCCACCACCTGCACTGGGTCTAAGAAGCACCCCAGGACAGAGCCGGCCCTCTTTATGAGTTTGTCCAGTCTCTTCTTATCTGCCGTCGAGATGCTACTGCCCCAACAGACCACTCCATAAAAGATGGCAGATGCCTCCACTGTGTCGAAGAAAGTCCTCAGGAGTGCTCCCTGCACCCCAAAGGACCTCAGTCTCCTCAGTAGGTAGAGTCTGCTCTGGCCTTTCTTGAAGAGTGCAGCAGTGTTGACTGACCAGTCCAGTTTGTTGTTCAGATGAACATCCAGGTATTTATAAGAGTCCACACTCTCGATGTTCATACCCAGGATGTTCACTGATGGAGGGGGGTGTCTGCACCTGCGGAAATCCACCACCAGTTCTTTGGTCTTTCCTGCGTTTATCTGGAGGTGGTTCTGCAGACACCAGTCCACAAAGTCCTGAATAAGTTCTCTGTACTCGCTGTCCTCCTCATTGGATATGAGGCAGACGATCGCTGAGTCATCAGAGAACTTCTGGAGGTGACATGTCGGTGAGCTGTACAGCTGTACTACTACTACTACTAATAATAATAATAATAAAAATAATAATAATAATAATGCTAATAATAATAATAATAATAATAATAATAATAATAATACTTCTATTACCACTACTACTGCCACTAATACTAATACTGATATTACTACTATTACTACTACCACTACTATTACTTCTGCTACTGCAGCTACTATTACTACTATTACAATTACAACTACTATTAGTACTACTGCTACTACTACTACAATGTCCTGACACATCCTATCCCTCAGACACTACTACTGCTACTACTACTGTATCACCACTATTATTAGTAGTACTGTATTACCAGTACTACTGACATTACCACTATTACTACTTCTACTACTACTACTACTACTAATACTAATACTTTTATTACTTCTACTACTGTTGCTACTATTACTACTACTACTGCTACTACTGCTACTGCTAATAATAATAATAATAATAATAATAATAATAATGACTATTATTTTTATTATTATTATTATTATTATTATTATTATTATTATTACTATACTATCGCTCCTACTACTTATGCATAATTCATGTTTGTAATTAATGTGTTTTTTGTTATTAAATTACAGATGTTTTTAAGTCTATAGATGGTTTAATCTACAGGTAAATTACAAGATTCATTTCAACACTTGCTCCATTAGATCAAATTTAAAGCTTAATTCTATTCATTCTTGTTTTTGGTTATACATTCTGATAAATAAGACATACTGTATGTTGTTTTGTGTTGAAATGTTTAAATATTTAGGAAACATTAATTAATAATTACCATTTCTTCACACACCCCCAACCCCCCCATTGGGGTTTAGTTAGTTAAGGTTGTAGGAACCCTCTGCTGTGTTTAGATTTCTCTCATTTTGATTTTTAAACTGTGTAAAAGACAAGGTAAGCTTTTTAAAATGTGTAATGTTGTCATAAATGACATTGAGCTTAAACATAATTTATTTCCCCCAAAACTGTTCCACTTTACCATAGTCTTTCCTGTCAAATAATTAAATATCAGTGAGATTTGTCCTGATAAAATAAAAGTAAATGCTAATGATAATAATGCTAATAATAATAATAATAATAATAATAATATGCCTATGTTTACAGACTGCCCCGTTCGTAGTAGGGCTAGTCTCGTCCGTTTAGCTGACCCCTCCCCCTGTGACGAAACAGGAACCGACCCAGTCATGCTCTCTCTCTCTCTCTCTCTGTCCCATTCAGTCCAAATCCTTCACTTCCTTCAGCTTTTGAGTAATCTCCTCAGAACTGGGAAGACATGGCTGCGTTAAGCAGCGCTGTGAATGTCCTGGGATCGTTTTGGATACGAAACATGGCATGTATTCGCCAGTGGTTGCCCTTCGTTTTCTTCGGTGTTTCTCTAGCTGGATCAATACTGAAGGAACTGGACGTGGTCCCGAAGACGTACTTCAGCAGCAGTAGAAACATCTTAAACCTGTAAGTTTGAACATCTGTCTAAACGTTTAATCAGGTATACTGCTAGAGGGCATCAGGCATAATGAGATCTACTGGACAGCAGCGCCACAAATCTAAAAGTATTGCCTGTATCAATAGTCGCTCATCCATGTCCGGAAAGTAAGAATCCAGCCCAGGCTTTAGTTCCAACTGTCTGCGTAGAGCCGCTGCAGCTGAGCTGCACGATCGCTACCCAGGAGTGCATGGAGTCGCGGGATGGACTTTTACTCTCCGGATCTGGATTTGTCACCCTAATGCTAACGTTAGCTGGGGTAGTTAGCGGGCACCTTGCCGACAGAGCCGGTGTAGTTTGTCACCAGGCACGGATTTAAGTTTCTGTTGTGGACTAAGAACATTTAAGGCATCATTATAACTATAATTATGTTTACGCTCATGTAATGCTGAAATGATTTTTTAAAAACTGTCCAAGTCGGGATGATAGAGTCACGCTTGTATAGTCTGTATGTTCAGCATACGTGTCTAGTAGCTCTTATCATATTTATATATAATTTATATATATTCATGATGTTCTCCCTCGTCACCAATTCTCTCTGAACCCAGTGTGTAAAATTAAAAACATAATGAAAGGGAGCCCTAGCTGCTCTCTGATGGGATTATGGCTAAGAGAAGAAGGGGTTGGGAAAGGAGTTCTGCTAAAAGCACTGGGCTGGACACAGGGTTTACTCCTGAGAGGTTTCGGTTCAGTAGTGGGTAAAAATCAGGCTAAATACAAATGTATGGAAATATGTCTAATATGATAACGACTCAGTGATGTGCTAGTAGAGCAGAAATGATATGAAAATAATGTGAAATAATATGAAAGTTGTAGTGTTTTCAAGGATAACCAATTACATTGTATGATGTTATTTATTTTTATTATATATATATATATATATATATATATATATATATATATATATATATATATATATATATATATATATATTTTTTTTTTTTTTTTTTTTTTTTTTTTTTTTTTTTTTTTTTTACATTTTATATGTAAACAATGCTTTACTGAGTTCAGGACAGTCTTTGTTTACATTTACACTAGTTATGTTACTATTTTACTGGTTTGTTCCAGTGATTTTATAATACATTTTATTTCTATTTAATTCTATTTTAGTCATTATTATTTAAATAGGATTGTTATATATATATATATATATATATATATATATGTATATTTATATATGTATTTTTTAAATAGGTTTATTATATAAATCCTATTTTTCTGTTTAATTTCTGTACTGCTTTGTTTACCTTTTTGATTTTGGTTATTATTAAGAAGTTCCAATGCATAGATTTTCAAGCTACTACTTTTTTGGGTATTTTAACCTGAGTCATTATTATACTGTATTTACATGTATTTCAATTTTACCTGAGTGTGGGTTTAAGCTGCTGTACCCACTTGTGGTCAGTGGAAATGGTCAGTAAAATGAAACACAGTAATAAGTCTTAATGACTTCAAAATAATGAACCACAGGAAGTGGAGCTTTTCAGGATTGTTGGACTTGTTGAATCTTTTTTATATTGTTTTGTGTGTGTGTGTGTGTGTGTGTGAGATTAACCATGCTATTAAATGTTTTGATTACATACATGTGCATGTGTTAATTTTATTAAAATATTTTTTTGTAAAATATTACAGTCAGAGTTCAGACTATGTCATTCTTATACAGTTTAAAAAAGGGAGTGTCACATATCGGGCTATCCAGTGACACAACTGTAGTTGGGAGATTAGTCCTCACAATTATGGCCACAACTGAAAAAGGAAATTATTGTCGGATTGCCAGTTCTTCACATTCATATAATTCCTAGTCTGATCATAATTGGCCAGCTGATATATCATGTCGGCTTTGAACAACAGTGGAATTTACTGGCTTTGAACAACAGTGGAATTTACAAGAGGTTCTCCATCATTTTCCAGCATTAAAATGATTCATTGTGTTGCCATGGATTTGTTGAGAACCATGATTTTTACTGAAAAAAACAATGAACCCCCCCAAACTCTCATTTGTTTACAGAAGCTAGCTAGCGAAGCATAGGTTACTACTTTTTTTGTTATTTTTATAATTTTACTCACTTTGTCGTATTTCTTTTTTCCTTCTGTAGGTATTTTGTGAAGCTCTCCTGGGGCTGGAACCTGGTTTTGCTGCTCCCATTTCTGTTTCTCTCCAACTCGTACAACAGGAACCTCATCTTTGTTTTAAAGCGTCTCACATCTCTTGTGGTGGCTACAGCCATCTGGTACTCCTGCACGGAGACGTTTTACTACATTGAAGATATCAAAGGGAACTGCTATGAGGAGTCGGACTCTGTGCGAGTCGACCGGGGAGAATTCGGCACGAAGACCGAGTGCAGGAAAGCGGGCTTTGTCTGGGATGGCTTTGACATATCGGGCCATTCATTCATTCTAGCCTACTCCTCATTCCTAATTGTGGAAGAAATGGTCCCCATGCTGCACCTGGTGCAACACAAGCAAAGGAGAACTGCTTTTCTTGATGCTCTGTTTGTAGGCCTCAATGCCATCATGGTCATTTGGATATGGATGTTTGCTTGCACTTCTGTGTACTTCCATGAAACCATGCAGAAAATGCTGGGAACCTTCTTTGCTGTTTTGGGATGGTATGTGACCTACAAAGTCTGGTACCTAACCCCTTTTTCCCCGGGGTTACCGCCATGCCACAGTGAGCACAAACAACACGACTAGGACCAAGCACTTCACACCAGCGTGACATTGGCAGCACTGCGGCAGTGAAACAAACTGACACTAACTTCAACCACAGACTTCAACCAGGTCCACTGTGTGTGTGTTTTCTGTCCTTTTTAAAGGTCGTTCGTAGTGGAGGGATTTAGGTGCTTGTCTCTCTGAGGTGATGGCCAGCTGCTGTTCCAAAATTGACTGTGTAATCTGAGAGAATTGCTACATGTGGTATGCATGTCTAAGCGACCACATTATCTAATCCTTTTTGCTGCCTTCAGTACGTCAGTGGCTTTAAATGGCTAGAGGCATACCTTTGCACAGTGTACCACTTTACACAATTAGTGCATTGAATTTCACTTTATCGCTACGTCATTCGCTTAAGAGAAAAATGTATTCTTCTAATAATAAGAAATGTTTTTATGTGTTTTTCCCCGATCAGTCATTTGTATTACTTACTATTTTTGTTTTAATATAAATTTAGACCAGTTCCTTTGTTTACACTAAGGAAACAAAAGTAATGTCTTGGCTAGGGTTATCGATATTGGCAGATAACTGCTTAAGAAGAAATTAATGATTTGACTCACTTTTCATATTCATACTTAAAATATCTGATGCATATTTGTTGGGTTTTTTTTTGTTGTTTTTTTGTTTGTTTGTTTGTTTTTTGTTTGTTTTTGTTTTTTTTTAAGCTCCGAAAGAACACAGTGTTGTAACACTACACAAATAAATACAATATTTCTTTATAGGGCAATTTGGGTAGATTTACTTACAACAGATTGGAGTTTGTCATCTTCCGGACAGTGTACAATAATCAACATTTCTGTAAATGTGCCAATTTAGCCCATTTTTTATATGTTTTATTTTCCAATTTTATCCCAAAGTGGTACTGCCAATTAACCCACTCATTAGTAACTCCCCCTAGCTGCAGCAGTGATCTGTAGGAGGGTGAGCACATAACACTTCCCCGAAACATGTGTCGCATCCCCAGTTCCACCACACCAGCTGCTGCGCTACAGCATTGCTTTAGGAGTGATGAGGGGAAAGAGCGTCATCTATCAGCCCGGAGATAGCACAAGCCAATTGTGCTCTCTTGGACTCCGGACACTGATGGCAATGCAGCATGGCATGGGATTCGAACTCGTCACTCGTAGCCCCCAGTTTAGCGAATTAAACTCCTTTCCAGCTCTAGTCCCTGGGTCAGTAATTTACTATTTATAATTTTAGGTTATTGTAAGAAATTATATGATTATTCAACCTATTTCTAGATAGTTTGACTAGTTTAGGTATAATTCCAAAAAGTCCAAAATCTCAAAATAAAAAGTTGACATTAAGGCTATATCTACCTGGATCAAAATTGCAGAGAAATATAAGATTTATTTCTATAGAGTTACAAATACAATCAAATATATAAAATACAAACATTTTATTGCAGTAGCATTATTATTTTTTTGGACGTAGATGTGTCCAATGCTCTGCTTAGACTGATATGAATTGGATATTATTGTGCGTCCCTAGTTTAGAAATGATGCTTAAAGGTGATCTGGCAGTGCTATAGGATGCATCATTTTATTTGAAGGCGGTTTAATTATCCCACAGATGGAAAGAAGATAGTGTACAGTTCTACACATTGTTAACATACAATCTGGTAAAAGTAGTTATGTTAGGATTGGACCTAGATTAGATTAGAACTAGGATGTGGAGTTTAGAGTTAGGGTGGAGATTAAAGTCAGGGGAAATGAAGCTGAATTCAGTAGATATTTAGTATCTACAGCGCACCTAAAATATACTATCCAAATAAAGTTGTACCAATATTTTGCCAAGGTAAGCGGCAGAACGTCTTCATGATTCAGTTCCATCAAAGTTTTCTTTACCTGGACTTACTACACAGAACTTAGAACTACACAAATCCTTGATCTACCTGACTGAATACCTTCATAGAGCACTGCTGTTGTTCCAGAAGCTTGCGTCTGTCCAAATTTAGCTCCACTAAAAAAATTTCTTCATGGGCTTATCTCTAATAAGAACATTAGACTTTTGTTTTATTTTTGTGTGTCCTAGCTTTAAGCAACTTTATCCAGACTCAGAGCTGTCTTTCAGGTGTTTTGACTATTTGCTTTATTGAATTCTGTTTGTCTGCCGTGTATCAACTGATCAAAAAATGACTGCCTTTAAGAAAACTACATGTTAAGTTTATGGAGAAATATGTTAATCATACTTAATATATTTTCTGAGAGTTTATCAAGGGACCTGACATTTGTATTATGAATGATGCCATACAGTGCTCAAAAGTAGTTTTGCGGCATGCTAAATAAAATTAATGTCTTGTTTATTTGTGGCTCCAAGCTAAAGTTATCATTTATTTATTCATATTCATCAGAAACATTAGTATAACCATCAGTAACAAACAGGTTTATTCACTGAAACTCAAAATAATCTCTGTAATGAACGGAAAACGTCATTAAGGCAAGTAAAAGTACTTGCGTGGTGGGTTGGTATGTAGTATCTATTTGTTTTAGCATTTTGTCAGTCAGGCCTGTTAATGAACTTTCACTTTTTTCACATTTAATATTGGAACTTTGTATATATATTCATGCTTAACTTACAAATCTTCTTAAGCCATTTCTCCAAGTCATGGGGGTTTTGATTCAGGTGTGTTGGAAGGTGGCTTTCCAGGAACAGCATTACAGATATGGTCTGAACATGATATGTGGTTTCAGGGGACGGAGGGATGGAGGAAGAGAGAGAGGGATGGGTGGGTTGGTCAGGGGTTGTCTCAGATTCCTAGAGTTGTTCAGCAGGAGGATTAGACTATTAGAACAGGTGACGGGTTGTTATCTGGGCAGACACAGGAAGCTGTGGTGAAATCCAAGGGTGAAAATAAGGCCTATATTTGGAGGCACTGTGGAAGAAGACATAAGCACATTTGGAAAAATATTCCAGATGGGAATCCAGGCAACAGCAGAGACTCAAAACGACTCTTGCCTCAAAAACAACATGACTTGCTTTAAGAGCAGGGTACGGTCTCAAAGACTTAAGGACACATCTATGTAACGCTGAGATTAGTCTACTAACAACTACAACTAAAAGATCTCAGGCCATTAGGCCACATACAAGTATTTGAAGGTGGTGAAGAGGATGTTTCGTCTGGTGGTTCTTCCATCTGGATATACAAAAACAAAGCTTTAGTGTTAGTGAAAGGAAGAATGGCAGCATGCACGCTGGTTTCCATCTACCGCTCTGGTGTGGTGATAATGTGCCTAAAAACATCTAGAGATCAGTGAGTGTAAAGAACCTCTTCAAGGTGTAACCCTTAACCCCACATTAATGATTCAGTTATTAATCCTAAAGCTAAAATAACTATATAACCATTTTTAGTTTACCACAGTTTGTGGAGTGCAGCAGGGTTCTATTTTAGGCCCAATAAAAGTGATGCAAATTTTGGTGTTAATGAAGGTTGTGTCCACATACAGTGTTAAAAGGGTTTAAGGGGTTAAAGAACCATCACTGCACATAAGGTTCTTTACCAATGTAACACTTTTTAACGCTCGCAGGTCTGTTGTACATAAAAGGTTATTTAGAGAACCAAAAATCTTTCTTCCGCGGCATCACTCAAAGAACCCTTGGTAAGAGTGTACCTGTTCAGATTATGTCCAAAATGAAATCAATGTAACAATCATTACAATATGTCTGATGTAAGCATGCGTATTTGCATCTTATAGCGAAGTCACGGTCGTCTCCTGAATGAGACTTCCCAGGTTAAGGATTAGAAAAACAAATTAAAACAATATAATAAACATTATGTCGCACTGGCGTAGATAAGTCTTGGCATGAAAATGCTTGAGTACCCCATTACTGACCTATACAGTAGATTTCATAGGCAAAGACATAGAACAAGATAGAACCGTTAAAGTTGGAAAATATGGAAAATATTAGTTTACTGCATTGTAAATTCATGCCAGGCATTCAAGTCATCTGGTCTCAGAGCGCAAAAAAACTGTTGTGTAAAAAAAGAAATGTGTAAAATGCTAAGTGCACAACTTAAGATAAGCGGTTGGTATAGCTTGGAGACATGACTTAATTGTTGCATAAATGTGTATAGTGTATAGTGATCTGTATTTGAATACCACTATGGTAGGAAACATATTTTACACAGTATGCTATAGGCATAGTTAGTATATAGTACATAGTTGGTTCATTTGTGCCGTCACAGTTCAGACAGCACTAGAAGAACTACTGGATATATTTTTAACTATAGTAACAAACATATGTCAAATTCTGGGTAATTAAGAAATATTATTCTTATAAATATTATATTATATAGATGTATGTGTATGCTAATAACAACAATGACAGCAATACAATCAAGAAACAAATCTCTATTATATAAGTAATATTAACCCTAGTAGTTTTGCCTGTAGGCCTTGTGTCCGATAACTTACTGTTTGCTCTTTAATGCAATATACAAAATATTTGAAATCCAAAAAAGAAACAACAGTTTAAGGATGATCCAAGGATTGATCCAAGATTGAAGAATATTTTAGTAGCTATATGTGTGGCAAGAGAGAGCCACACTTAAGACTCATCATTTAAAAGAAACAAGGGTTAAGCCCTTTTAAGTCTCCTGCCAGTATCTGTCAGTGGAGGCTGTTAGCAATAGGTGTAGCTGAAAAAACT
This sequence comes from Salminus brasiliensis, assembly GCF_030463535.1. NCBI lineage: Eukaryota > Metazoa > Chordata > Actinopteri > Characiformes > Bryconidae > Salminus > Salminus brasiliensis. The sequence goes on along the minus strand of NC_132891.1, from coordinate 29,577,856 downwards.
CTAAACAATAAAGAGTAAGGAGTGTCCACATACCTCTAGTCCCATAGTGTACTTCTGAAGGTGAGGCATTAAACTCGTCTGGTCCCTGTCACCACCACTGTGAACAATTTCAATCCAGTAAGTTTCTCTAGAACTCACTTTTACATCAAACCTCTCTGAAAGATTTCTGATTGTCCTGAGGTCTTTTTAAATCCCTTTCCAAACTCATATGCATCCACAACCTTCTTTCTGAAGATCTCAGAGCTAACAGCTAACATGTTCCTATGGGGCTCGTATGGTAGCCCAAATGACAACCAGATTTTTTCCTTGGGTTCTACGTTGGCCCCAGGTATAGATGCCTACCAGGGACAGTGATGGGACCAGAAGGGGTTAGACATGGGCCCCATGCTAGTAAGCTATTTCAAAGTTATTTCAATCTATAGGCAATACTCCTAACACTGATTCCTGTACACTGCTTACCCTGCAGATTTCAGTAGTAAACAAGACCAACAATATCGTCAATCCTTCTCTATTTGCAGCATAAACAGCAAGCTGATTGGCTCTTTTTGCTGAAGGCCGGAACACTCTCGTTACGAGAAAGACTTGGCTTGCGTCCCAGTTGCGTACTAATTGCTAATGCTAACTAGTTTTTGAGTATGAAGTATGTCTCAAAGTTAAGTACACTCAAATATCCAAGATACATACTTAGAACTGGTCTACAATGCAGTGTGAAACAGAAAGGGAGGAGCTACTCATGTCCGGAACAATCAGAAATTGGCATGGCAGTAGTTTGAATATACATATAGTTTGAAGTTTGAATATACATATATTCAAACAACTGATTTGAACTGTATTGAGCCAGGCTGAAATCAGTCAATATAAGCAACATAATAACAACAGCCTGTTTTTTCAAGGGAGTGGACGATGGAGAGAAGAGACGGTGAAAAGATGTTCAGCTAATGTTAACTTTTAGCCATGCACGGATCTCTGTTTGCTCTCCCTGAAGCTTTGAGCTCAGACGAAGATGAGCACCATTTATCAAACACTGAAACCAGCAGCTTGTTTGTGCAGTAATTTTTGCTGTAGCACCAAACTAATGGACCTACTACACGGTGTGAAACGAATTAAAGGGCCCCTGTCATAAAGAGAACTAATAAAGATGTTTAACGTGACACGAAAACACTGTTCAAGTTTTTAAATGCACTTGAACTATGTAAAACTAAGCCTCAAAAACAGCCAATTTTGAAACCACAGTTTCACTGATCTCATGAGAACCAACTTATTAACATATCTGCCTGTTCAGCCTAACGCAGTTTAGCTCCACCCATTTGTATTGCGGTTCTCAGTGCTTTTTATGTCCAGGACAGCCAATTAGAACAGAGCTCATCCTATATCTGCCTTTAAAAAAAAGCCTGTTGAAAATGCTGGGAAAAGTTGAAGACCATTTATAGAACATAACAGAAAAGAAAACCCCAATGAAAGAATATTAAATACAAGAAAATTTGCAGCACTTCCTTTTGCTTCTCAAGCTAATTAAACTAGCATTTGATATGAGTGAGCTAGCAAAGTTAAAATTGTAATAATCCAACAATAAAAACCTTGTATCTCCAAAATGGCATCTTTACATCTTTACTCCCATTTGCTACTGCCAGTTGACCCACCCAGCACCAAACGCCCCCGAGCTCTAGCAGTGCTCTCAACACTAGGAGGGTAAGGACTCCTAGGAGGCCTACCACCCATACATTTTTCAGCCATAAGCAGATTTGTGAAGGGCTAGCGCAGGCTGTGCATGAACATCCCAGCAACAAGGAGCTCTAATGAAGTGGGCTAGTGAAAATGATAGAGCCACTATTAGCTAATGCTAATGGATCACTTGTTTCCTTTCAAGTTCCCGGCCTTCGACACACAGCTGCTGATGGGGAAAAAGGCGTTGCACCATAAGCCCAGAGGACTACATCTATGCAGCCCTCAACATCTACATGGACATACTGTACTTCTCTTTTTTTCCCTCAGTTATTTGGATGTGAAGAGGACTGAACCTGAGCTTAAGCATTTTGGTAACTTTCCATATGAGCTCTAGTCCCCCTCCTTCTATCCTAAGCGACCCAGCCCACTCCAGCATGTGTTTTTTGTCTTCTGCATCCTGCGTTTAGCTTCTCTCCTGCTTTCATCTCAGCATATGTCTCTTTTCTGTAGCAACTAGGATGTGTAGGCCTACATCTATGACAGGTTAGATGCAACACTTGAGGTGAAGTGTTGAGACGTGGGAACCTTTACATGAACAGTCTACAGTTACGCTGTTTCTGTGTTTAACTAGAGGTAGCGGTGAAAAAAAGTACAAAGAACCAGTACTGAAATAAAGTACTGAAATAAAAGTATGGATACAGTATACAAATAGTATGAAGCCAAAATAAACTTTTTTAGGGGTTTTGTGTATGGGTAATTAGTAGTACTTGGTCCTAAACAAAAATAAATTAGCATAGTGGCGAGCAGTAGCGTTTAACACTGCAGCGTTTCCCTTATATTTTTACAGCCCAGGTGCTACACCTGCAAAACTACCAGTGTACCAGTCATTTATCATCATCATAGCAGCATGTGCAGGACTTATGAATGGCTGAATGCTTTACAGTTCATACTGGGTCAAAGAGTAAATCACAGACGCAACAGATTTGTGACCATGATAGTTTGCAGAAAGCAAGGTGATACAGCATTGATTTTGATTAGAATCATCATGTTGGATGAGGTTGAAATTTTGATATCAGTACTTTTGGATCAATGGTAAATTGTATTGGTATCATTTAACGCTGCCAGTTCCTAACATTGACAGCAATGGCGGTAAATATATATTTATAAATTATATATTTATAATATATATAAAAGTTTATAATATATACAAAAGTTATAGTTGACCGGGAGATCATGTGACAGAGGACGTGCAATGGGATTGAACGTTTCTTCGTTTTCGTTTAGTTTTCAATGAAACCTTGGCCTAAAATAAAATCATAGACCTCAGAACTAAGCAATGGCACCAATCACAGAGCAATACAGATGCTGCCCCCTATCTAAAAAAACAAAACTAAGCAGAAAAAAACTACTAAACTTGCTAAATGCTAGTAGTTAAATGGAACTTGATCAAAAAGTAGATTTTCTTTGCCCACTAATATACAATAGTAGAAACAAAGGTATTGATGATTTGACAAAAGGAAAGTACAAATCCATCAACATTTCACTTGAACATGTGTAACTTATTAAACAGTTAATACCTACAAATAATGTGTGTTTATACAGTAGGTATGTGATTATGGTTATATATATATTTTACAATATTTTTTTACAATGTGCAAAGTTGAGTGATGCCACAGCCATCTGTGGTCTGGACTCCCTCTCCCCCTTCACTCAGCACTAGCACTCAGATGTTAGCCAAGACAAGCATTTTCCCCAATCAGCATAACATTACTCTGCTGTTCAAACGGTTAGAATAACCTGCCATATCATTAGTTTACATAATAGCAACAACAATTTTAGGATGTTTTACTCAATATGTCAAGTATTATAGTATCAACACTTATAATGTAATTCTTTATTGTCTTTCATGCTTTTTTAACATGTCTATTCATTATTATAATTAATTAACATTATTCATACAATGACGTAATATAAAAGAAACACGTCTCTGATTCATTTGAGGTTGATGAACATTTAAATCCCACAAACAACGAAATCTGACTCGGGAAAGAATCGTTTTCTTTAGCACTAAATAAATCAGTCAAATCGTTTCACCAACGAGTCCAAGTGAATCACGCCTCGCGCGTTTGGTTTTAATTTTATTAAATATAATTAGAAATGCAATGAATATACTGACTATGAACACTTTTGACTCTGCTGGCGACATATTTCAGCCTGGACGAAATTTGAGCTTTGTGAATTAAGGAATTGCTTAATCGGACGACTGATTCATTTAAAAGAATCGATTCTTCACATATAAGCCGAACCTGGAAGCGACTCGTTCTCCCACCACTTGTCTTCCACAACACTGCAGGCGGGCCCCGCGCGTCACCGCTGCGCAGCCAATGAGCGCGCCTCACGGTGGGACGCGAGCTTCGGCCATGTCGCGGTTTTAAATGAGGAAGAAGCGGGAGAAGGTTGTCGCGCGAGCAAGTTTCAAACACTCCGTTTAATCCCCTCAAACTCTTCCGTAGGGCGCTCCGGAACCTCGGCTCGGTGTTATTACATAACACGGGACACCCGAGCGCGAGGCAGCCGCGGTCTGTTTCCCCGCCGTTGAGGCGGAGTGAGGCTCGGTGCCACTTCTAGCCGCTGTTAGCATCGCGGCTAAGTGGCTAAGTTAGCGCTACGGGTAGCTATAACGTCGGCTCGGCTTCGCTCGGCTAACCGGGTTACAGTCAACAGTCGTTAAGCTGAGAAAATGCGGCTCACGCTAACCGGCTAACAAAGCGTCAACCAGCGGTAGCCGCTCGCCTGTGGGGACTTGAGCTAGATAGCTGCTAGCATGTGAATGACGGGCGAGTGCGAGCGGAACGTGGGACAGGCGAATTAAACACCACCACGTTAAGGAGTGATTTGAGCCGAACGGCTGAGGTTTAACCATGTTTAATAAACTCTACCAGTGGTTTGGGACTGGAATAGCCAATCTTCGCAACGGAGTGCCGCCTGGTGCGGATCACATCGGCACGGTTCAGCAGGATGGTCCTTCGCGGAGAAAGAGACCCATAGACTGGTGAGTTTAGTAGAATAACAGCAGCCTTTCTGGTCGGCCGAGTTGCCTAAGTAGAGGTTAGGTGAGTGTAAGCGTGTGTTGGACGAGTTAGTAAAGCGCAGACTGCTCAGACTGCTCACTCAACAGACCTGTGCGAAGTGCGCGGCAAAAAACTTCACTGCGTGAGTTCACACACACACACACACACACACACACACACTTGCAGCGCTGAAGATAAAACGCCTCTGTGTGTGTGTGTGTGTGTGTGTGTTTGAGTGTGAGTGAGAGAGAGATGGATAGATCTCTAACCTTACCCGAGAAGCAGCTGACCTGGAGGTTGGTGTGTCGCTGTCCAAAGTGTTGAACACCTTCAGCAGTCTTTCAGTCCCAAAATACAAGCATTGGTCCTATTATAATCGAGTATGTAGATTATAACACTATAATGCATCACAAATCATCTCTTCCTGACAGTTTGGAAGATGAGGACGGCACTGAAGAAGACAGAGCTGTCAAGAAATTTAGAATGGGTAAGTCATTGTGATATTATCCTTAGATATCTTCCTAAGAATTTGGTTAAATTTGGTATTGAAAAAGTTTGTGAAAACTTCATTAGTAGGTTTTAAGAAGAACGTTTGTCGTCTTGTAATATTGTGAATAAGGCTCGATGTTTAAACATGATTTTTTCCATATTGCATGTTATGTAGTGTTGTTACTCCATGTGGCACCAAAGGAATGTTATTGTACTTGCACACAGATGGAGCGACAATAAAAGTATGTTGACTTGAACATTCATGTGTGTTAGGAGACTTCATGGACACGATGAAGAATGCAGCCGAGGGGGTGAAGACCCATGGCTCTACTGTGGCGTCGTGGGTGCGCAGCAGTGTCAGTCCAACCTTGAGGAACATGCTGCCTGCCTCTCCTGGCCCACCGCAGACAGAACACCTGCAGACATCTTTACCTGCAGTCAATGCATCCGGGTCTGAATGGGCTGAGAGCAAGGTATTTCACTCCTCTCAGGAGGCGAACCATGACTCTGCGTTAGGAGCGTTAGGAGTATTGATATAAGCAGGTGATTGATAAACATCTCAGACAAATGTATAGATTTGGCTGGTGTTTTAAACTAAAGACATTTGTTGTAACCTGACTGAGCAGGTTGTTTAGGTGATGCAAGGCTACTGTGCCTTGTGTCACTTCAGCTTTCAGCACTTTTGCTTTCGTGACATTTAGGTTTTTTGATAATTGCCTATTTACACCTCAGTTTTGTACAAAAACATGCTAGTGTTTGTTTTTTGCTCTTAAATATGTGAAACATATTGTAGCCAAATCTGTCTCTAATAAATAGGTTGAGCTTAGTGCAATCAAAATATTCTACGCAGACTAAACACATTCACATTGATTTCTGATGTCAGAGTCAAGAATTGTATAAAACTTGAACATATCTTAATCCTTGAATGTGTTCATTTTGATTTCAGTTTGAGGAAAAAACACATGGAGAACTTGAGGGCACTTTCGTTGTTCCTTCAACTTCTGTGGAGTGGAAGACCATTGTTAAGTCAGGTAACAAGACACGCATGTATCTACTTCTGCTTTCTTTCATGTTCACTGCTAAATGGGCTTTGAAATGGTTCTTTTTCTATATTCATAAGGGAGATTTTCATGGATGTTCTGTTTTCTTACAGGCTCTTTAAGGACTGAGCAGTCGGTGACTGTGTCAAAGGTCAGAAGACGGCAGTTCTGTACAAGCCTTCCACACCATGATACCCACAAAACTAATGGCCACTCTGTCAACTTGCCCCCCATCTGCACCTCTAAACTCCCCTGTCCCTCCCCTCGGCTTGGTCGGCCCTTGTACCTCAGACCGCACAGATCACCAAGGTGTGTCAGCATTTGCTTTTTGCAGTGTGAATGATTCTGCACTTTACTGCTCTGTGTGCTGCGTATTAAAACAGTTCCCATTCCCTGTGTCAATCAGTTGTAATACACTAGTTATAAGGTCTAACAGTGCACTGTTAAATCTGTGAATTATTAATTTTTAATCTCTTTGCACTAAAATGTAAAACGTTCTGCATTATTTCCTCAGCCAATTCTCTACACCTGGTCCAAGCACAGGGAACACGTCTTACACCAGCATGTATGAAAAGACGTTTCCCATTCGAGTGGTCCAGAGCCCTTCCCATGGCACCTCCAGTCGTCAGTGGCGAGGGAGACCTCGCTGTACAGCGCAAGAGGTCTGAGTATTACTTATCCAGTTTGGTTTGTACTGAACATGTTTTCATACATGCCTGTTTACGTGTCCCACTGTATTGTTTGTGCTTATCCATCGCTGATTATTTACAGTCAGTACGTGAGGAGGAGAAAGAAGTATACAGACAATTGCTATCTGTGGTGTCGGATGGCCAGTCATCATTTTTCAATAATGGCAGTCATCCAGGCATCCGATCACATCGGGATTTGTGAGTCCTTTAGCGTTACAGTTCTGTCCTCTGTTGTTGTAGTTTTTATGATTTGTTGTCTTCTCTAACATCTAGTAATAGTATTTATTTACTTATTTATTTTTACTTAATTTTTTCCCCCCTTTCCTCTTAGCTCCAGTTTCCTTACATCAAGCCGCAGGCTGCTGCGGTGTGCCTCCCCTGCAGGTTCAGGAGCAGGAGAGTCTTCATTTGGCTTATCCAGCCTGCCTCCTAGCCCTCACACCTCCAGCGCACTGCCCAGCCCTGGGGCGGTCTCTAACGGACCCGAAACACTGCCCTGGACCTTCGACGCTGACGAGTCAAGCTTGAGAAGACCAGCAGCAACCATGTGGCCAGCACTGTCACCGGCTGCCCTTCAGGATGCTTCCTCTCAGGACACACAGTCATCAGGTGTGCAGTCTGAAACTGTTATTTGGCTTAGTATATGTATTATAAATCAAGTATGTATTGTTGTCGTCTAGGCAGTTAAAACATCTTTGTTTTCTTATCTACAGCTCATGATGGAGACTCTGTCATTTTCATAAAGGAACAACAGGGCAAGAGGCCAGAGAGCTCCAGGTAAGGGAGTAAATGGTTTTAGTTTCACTGTCAAAAGGTTTTCAGGTAGTCAGTAAATTTATCTGTACCACAACCAAAAGTTATTGAAGAACATATACGAACTTGTTAAGACAAGTGTCTCAGGAATCAGTCATTATTGTGTTCATGGTGCTAATGTACTTCACTGTCTTTGCAGCGTGCCATGTTTTCAAGCTGAACTTTGGATCAAAGAACTGTGAGTGTTTGTCCCTTATGTCATACATTCCAGCTTTTCTGCATTTGTTAATTTATTTAATCCAAATTACTAAAATGAGCTGTGGAATGCTTGTGTGCACACAGAACTAGCCTCTATGACTCTCGTGCTCGGGAGAGGCGGCGGCTAATTGAGGAGCAAGAAGCTCTGACCTCTCAGCTCTTGCGCCAGGTGAGCTAGGACTCTCATTTCTCTCTCTTTTTGTGTGTACGCATGCTGTTTCACTGACCGCATTTTCCTCACTGTTTTGTTGGGGGTAAACTAGCGTCTGTCTGGTGAGGAGAAAGCTGGCGTGTCCAATGTGGAGCTGAAGGTGCGAGTACCTTTAGAAAAAGAGGTTCCTGTAGCACCTATCATTGAGGAGCCAAAGCCGGCTGTAGAGGAAAAGGAATTCCCTGAGCTGACTGAGGTAAAAAGCGTCTGCATGCTCTCCTGTAATTACTTGTATGACCTTGTTTATACGAGATACGTTCAGAACCAATGTGATCCTCTGTTTAAAGATTTAAAGAATATTTGATGATCCTGTAAATTAAGAAACCAGTTAAACTGTGGTTTGTTTATTCTAGATCACTGCTTTTAATTTGTGCCGGCACTTTCAGTTATTGTTTATGTCAAAAGGCCTTTTACATGACTCTGCATGTGTGTAGGCCATGGAGAGTGAAATTAGCAAAGCACTAAGGGGAGGAAGTCAGGACGAGGTGCTCAGTGAGGGATTCCGTCTCACCATCACCAGAAAGGACCTGCAGACCCTCAGCCACCTCAACTGGCTCAATGATGAGGTGAGCTGTCAGCAGCAGTCCTTGAACTGTCAACACTTGTCCTGTAATCACTTTATTTAAACTTATTGAAGGCACTTTAGCACTGTACTGTTTAGTTTAATGATTGACACTGAATTTTCTTGATCTTTTAAACCAGTATAAAAGGCTAAATTGAATTTTATAATTTGTTTATAATTTATCTTGTGTTAATGGACTGACATTATTTGTAAATTGTGATGGTCCTTGCGTCTTGCCCTCAGGTGATAAACTTCTACATGAACATGCTGGTCGAGCGTAGTAAGGCGTCCCACCTCCCCTCTGTCTACACCTTCAACACCTTCTTTTTTCCTAAGCTGCGCAGTTCTGGCTATTCAACTGTGCGCCGCTGGACCAAGAAAGTGGACATCTTCTCTGTGGACATCATTCTGGTGCCTGTCCACCTGGGGGTGCACTGGTGTCTCTCTGTAAGTTACAAAGCAGAGCAGATAAACAAATGGCCTTTAGTAAAATATTTGCTTGAATCACTGCTTTTTGTTTCAGGCATGTGAAAGTAAGGCTATTTATTGCCCCGATTTGTATTGGATTAATTTAGGTAGTGTTCCTAATCCCTGATTTAGATTAATAATTATACTGGGATTTAATGACTCAAAATTGAAGGTCATCTGTCTGTGGTTTTGAGCTCTGATTCACAGCCTGCTCTGTCTTACTCTGGTAGGTTATGGATTTCCGCAAGAAGAGCATCACGTATTTTGACTCCATGGGAGGAAACAATGACGAGGCATGCAGGATTTTGTTGTAAGTGCTGCATGAGAGTGAGATGATGAAACTGGGGTGCAACAGTGGATTGCTTCGCCTGCAGTGTTTTTTGTATAGATCTTCCCTAGGGAGCCCAAGTCTTGTGAATTAGTTCTGTTTAGACCAGGGGTGCTCAGTTGTGGTCCTGGGGTCTAGCTCACTTTGGTGATTTCTGTGCTCTAACACACTTAGTAAACAGGGTAATCAACTTAAATAATAAAGATGCTGTGTTAGTGCAGTTAGAGATGTTAAATTGAAAATGTTATGTCTTCTGCAGCATATGTAACATATAATTTATTTATTTAGCAGACACTCTTTGTTTATCATAAAATGACAATGTGTAATCGCTGGAAATGTTATGGTAACATAATTCTTAAAGATATGTTAGAATAGCCCTGTTTTTGTGTTTGTAAATCACTTGCAAATGAACTCATGGCTTTTTTTTAATATATATAAATAAAGCTTGATATTTACTTGTTACATGTCTCTAGGACTATATAAATATGTAATGTCTTAGCATCTAGAAGGATATGATTAAAATCTCAGTGTATTGAAATTTGAATTAATGTCTTTTCCTACCGGACAGCCTGATGGTTGCAGGGAAATTTCCCCCTGGGCTAATCAATTGTTATGAGATTACTCTGAATGATGTGCCTCTCTTCCACAGAAAATATTTGGAACAAGAAAGTGAAGATAAAAGAGGACGACCCTTTGATACCTCAGGCTGGACACTTCAGAGTAAAAAACGCAACGTGAGTCAATTATTCTTGTGAATTAAAGTTTACTATGTATTCCATTGACACAGATGACTATTGCATAGGGCTAAGCCATCTTATGTGTTTTTGGAACTGGTATGAGAATTATTGGTAAAACTAGACATCATTATTTTGATTCTCAAAGTATGAATTGAGAGAAAATACTACTAGTATGCTATATGTTCATGTTTTAATAAGGTCTATGCAGATCTACAGGAACGTATTACATGCCTTCTATCAATATGTGCCTTTGACTGTTAAGTTGTGGTCGAACGTTTACGCACTCATCGGGGTGGGGGGCTGAAATCAAAATATACATATATCGCATTTAATATTTAAATTAAATGTTCTTTAGCAAGTCCCTCCTTGACCAGGCGCTTTAGGTAGAGTTCATTTAAATTGGTTGGTGTCCTTGCACAAACCCACCCTTGCACAAAGCCCAGTATGTATTTCTGATATGGTTGAGGTCAGGATTTTGAGAAGGTAATTTCAAAAGCTTTATGTTGGCCTGTTTTCCAGATAATGTTGGTTACCACCTTTTTTGATTGGCAGTTGGTACAGCGGTTTTGGGGTTGAAAGGCTCACTTTTACTTTTTCAAACATACGGCTGGTCATTGTGTTCAAACAGCCTTTGTCTCTTGACTTTCATCCAGAAGGCTTTTTCTTCATGTGGTCTTCATAGAAATGGTCCCAAGATATCTTCCTGGCTTATATAAATCGGATCTGCACTCTTTGAATTTTCCCATTGCACTGTGTGCTGGTCAATCCAGCAAGTGCTGTCAAACAAACCCTCTTTATGTGGTCACAGAGAAGCTACCAGCTTTAGTCAAGCATGATCACTAACATGATGTGTCCCTGGAAGAGGCCCTGTCCTTTGTACCTTTGAAGCACTGATTATCTCAGTGGTTGTATGTAAATTTCTGAAGTTGTGTAGCTCAGCCTGTGTTTATTTTAGAATACACCCCCGAAAGAGAAGAGTTAACAGACATCATTGAGAGTTAATGTCCATGATAGTACACTTTAAACATATGACTGCAACCATACCAGTAGTCTTCCTATGTTTTGTTAATCGGCCTTTCCTTTCTCCTTCTGTGTATTTTGCTATATTTTTCAGTATGTAATTCAGACCCCTTGTAAAATATTTGTTTGAATTTCATCCTGCAGGAGATCCCTCAGCAAATGAATGGAAGTGACTGTGGAATGTTCACATGCAAATATGCTGAATACATCACCAAAGACAAGCCAATTACATTTACACAGGTGAGCATGCTCAGTAAAGCTTTTGAATTACATTGGCTGGTTTTGACTCCTTGTATAATTTCTTCCCTTCGTCCCTAAAATGTCCACAGAAACACATGCCGTATTTCAGGAGACGCATGGTATGGGAAATCCTGAATCGGAGACTTCTGTAATAGGAGACCTTGTGTCATGGACTCTGCTGCATTCTGCTGCACTGCAGGATCCAGTCTGACTAGGAGCAGCCACAGAAGGGATGCCTTTAACACTTCCTCAGCTGGTGCTCCATTTTGCTGATGCTAAGTACGTGCCGCTGGACTGACAGCCCGGGTTAGTTTTAAGGACGTTGGTCATGCCCCAATGTTTTTGCCCTCCTGTTTGGTATGATACAGCGGTATCCCACTTCTCTACAACATTTACCGTTGTTCTGCTTTTGAATGTGGAGGTTTATTTGCATTATTGTTTGGATTTGTTTTAACTTGTTTTTTATTTGTTTTTGTCAGTGCCATCTGTGATAAACCTGTAAAAATATGCAACTGTCAGCTTTTTTTTTATATATACAGCAGGTGTTTCAGAAGACTCCACCCCCTCAGAACTGAAGTTGAAATTATTGTCTTAATGTTTTTTTTGTTTGTTTGTTTGTTTTTTTTTTTTATAGTTTTTTTTTTTGCTTTGATGGCTAAACATAAAACAAACTTGAATGCTGCAAGAGAAGGCAGCGTGGGACCAACAGCTGTTTGCTCTCAAACAGTAATCCAGCTAAAGCTGACAATCGCAGGGCTTTTTGTAAACCGAAGGGTTAGAAAAATAAAACTACAGAACAAGCATAATACAAGATAATGGTATATTTTTGATGCGAGTATGGATTTGTATCATACAGCACATTTTCTTTGTACATGTGCCAGAAAGACAGTCTACTTTTATTATTTCACAGTGACCTGCTTGCATTCAGCCTCTTTTTCTGAGAAGGGCAGTTATGACTTCAGTACATATTGATACTCTATCATTTTTATGGTGTCTGTACAGATGGCAAAGAAACACCTGCTGGTGTTGGCAATCTTTTGTTGCAAGATAGGACAAGAGAAACAGTGAGAACGGATTGGTCAGGATATCTCTAGATGTGCATTCAGAAAGAAATACCCATGAAGGCCAGGCTGACCCACCCCCAAGGTAGAACTCCAATGCAAGCCAGCAGGATAGCACCCAGTTTATACTGACACTTGAGAATACTCGACTCTCTTTATGTAAGTATACTCTATTTAGCAATTTGCAATTGTTTCTAGAGTTTTTTTTTCCTGTTATATTTACAAGTTCTTGTACATATAGTCTCACAGTTTAAATGAAGACCTATTTAATACACATTTTGTACCTTTTATGATGGGTTTTGTATGTAGATCTGGTCTTCCAGGAAATAAATCCCTGAGACTGTGCGCATCGGATTGATGTCTCCTTTTTCTTTTTGGTCTTTCGATGAGGTCAGGTTTTCCAACAGTGCAGTCTAAAAAACAGCCTAGAAATATTTAACAAACAGGATAGGCCAGTTCCTCCAATAACATGGACACCAGGCACACATTTAAGGCACCAAAAGACATGAGTGTTGAGGAAAGGTAGAAGTTGACATAAAAGCTGCTTTATTGAGAAAGAGACAGAAGCTTTAGATTTGTTTAAGGGGAGTTTGAGAACATTAGCGTTGTTTAAAGTAAGAACACAGGTTCTCCTACGCTTAGAAAGATTTTCCAGAGAAAATCAATAGAATCCAAACCAAACCTCTTAGGAATTCTTTGAAGGCCGTGGTTCTCAAAGCAGTTCTAAGAGCAATTTTACTCCCAACTGTGAAGCTCTGAGGCCTGGTTTGAGAACCTAGACACTGGATAAACTCTGAATGGGTAAAACTGGTATTGCTAATAGGATGTGTATCCTAAAACATAGGCACTCATAAATCAGAGTAATCAACATGAAAGAATGTTCTCTTGACTGAGGCAGCTATGGACTCACTTTGTATCACAGACAAATTTTCTTTGAATTTTGCATCTTGGCAAACAGCCCTCAATATCCTCATCACCAACATAGTATGGTGATGATAAAATGGTGTAAAAACAACAAAAAAAAAACGGATGGAGGTGGCTTTAAAACATCAGAAACTTAATGATCCACGTGAAGTTTCCTGTCTGTCGATTAGCTGGAAATAAAAATCACTTTAAATAAATAAAAAATCTCTCAAAAAGAGTATGACCTCAATTCTGAGATGAAGCAGCATTTTAGGGACAGAGGCAGAACAGCAGGGGGCCAAAGGATCACTGATCTCAGTCCAGCTGTTTATGAACTGAGTCTCTGACCTTCATCACAGCTAGCAACTATGAGTCAAGTCGTACTGCTGGGTGACGTGGACGTTTCCAACATGATTTTTTTAATATATATATATATAATTTAATCATCTGCTCTATGCTCACACTTTAGCAGTTTGTTCAGCATTTACTTAAATTCATTTAAAACCATTCTTTGATATTCAATAAAAAAGGCAGCAAAACTTTAGCAAAAAACATTTGTCTTCTATGTACAAAAAAAATCCTACCTCTACAACAGACTTAGAAAGCAGTCAAAATATTCAAAAGGGGGAATGAAAAGGATAAAAAAAAAAAGGTACTACAGTTCTAAAATGACTTGGTGAACTTGGTGCTGAACTTTCCTCTTTGTTCTGTTCTGGCTGCTCAGAACAGTCTAGAAAATATTTTTTTGTGTTTTTTTTGTTTGTTTTTCGTGCAAAAAAATAATGTTTCTCAAGTGTTTTTGTGTGTGTGTGTGTGTGTGACTGTGGTTCCTGCATTGAGTTCTTGTAGTCCATAGCTTCCTTCATCTTGTGGGTTGTATTTTTCTTTTTTTTCTTTTTTTTTTTACTGCTGCCAAAAAGGTTAAGCCGTCCATTGCTTGGTCTTCTCACTGTTAAAAGCGTCTCCAGCACAGTAAATGTCTTATTTCCTTTTATTGACAAAGGGACAGGATCCTTTGGTCCTCTTCAGCAATGCCTGCTTCTTTGATGTCCAGAGCTGCAAGAAAAAGGAGACGCTGCAGGCAGGTGCCCTGCGCTAAAGCTCCTGTCCGCTGATCCCTGCAGGGATTAGCTGAGGGAGAGAGAGAGGCACCGTGAGTACACGGCCAGGCTGCAAAGGGAGGTGCATTTATGATTGATTTAATCTTTTATAAATATTCAATTTTCAGTTAAAGGGAAATAAGTACTACTCAAAGAGAGTTTGGCCATGAATCACCTTGTAGTGAAGTGTAGTTTCTTAGCCAAAACATGACTGATTCTGTAGCTCTGATGCTATAAAGGCTAATGTAGCTAAGAAGCAATGGAGGAGTACACACCTGCCTACGCAATCTCAGATAAGACTTGCTAATGTGGTTTCCAACACTGTGTGACATATTGGACTGCAGGGCTGCAACAAACTACTATTGTGTTAAATAATCTATTGATCACTGAAACGAACAATGGATCATTTTGATTTTGAATTGATCGATGAACTTTCCTGCTGTTATAAAAGGTAGTGTATATATATATATATAAATGTATATACAAGCTATATATATATATATATATATATATATATATATATATATATACACACACACACACACACAGCAGCTACCTGCCTACTGCTAAGTAGATCTGATCATTCGGGGCATGGACTCTACAAGATCTCTGAAGGTGTCCTGTGGTATTTGGCACCAAAACGTTAGCATCAGATCCCTTAAGTCCTGTAAATTGTGAGGTGGATCCTCCATGGATTGCATGGATCGAGCTTTTTGAAACATCTCTCCAAAGTGTGGACTAAAAAAACATTGTTTAGTGTTAACATTGTTCTATTACAGATATACATATAAACCTCGTTTTGAATGGTACACTACCTAGGGACTAGCGTGTATTTTGGGATTAAACCTCTGTTTAACCTCTGTTTCCTTCCTCCTTGGTTGGTTAGCATGCTCATACAATCAGTTTCATCTCTGTGTGGAAGGAAATATTTTCAAAAAAGGGACAGAGGGAAATCTCCGTTTTGAAAAATAACTGGATACATGTGGACGGGACCTTAGGTGCCAATGACCCTTCTGGCGTTTCACTGGTTGTCCTATCTTGGAGCACCTTTGGAAGGTACTGACAACTGCATACCAGAAACCCCCACTAGACCTGCCTGATGTTTTGGAGATGCTCTGACCCAGTTGTCTAAAGCTATCTGCTTTTAACATGTCACCTTCAAGAACTGACTTTTCACTAGGTGCCCCTTGACAGATGCCACTGTAGATAAAGATAATCAATGTTTTTAACTTCACCTGTCAGTGGTGCTAATGTAAGGGCCGTAAGGGAGTATATATACCCTGTATATTTATAACAGAATAAGAATTTTATTGCATAATATAATGTCTGTGTGCAACCTAAGATATATTAGATTACAATGCAGATGGTATGGGGTGAAGGTGTGGTGTGGGTTGTCCTTAGAGATTCCTAGAAGTGGTGATATGTGTCATATGTGTGACAGGATTCAGACAAGGCTTAGGGTTGGTAAAGAATCTGGCAATCTGATTCAGTTTGAGGTGAGATGCAGTTTTGCACAATGTTAACTGGGGGCAATAAGCTTCTATTGCATGTTAGCTACATTAGTTTTTATAGCTCTCGTGCTAAAGTAAAGAAATCTTGGCTATTTTTCAACTTTTTCCAAAGTCATTTATAATTACAACCTTTTTTTTCCCAAAATTACTGTGACCACTGTGACCAAATACATGTTTTCCACTGATATTTAAAGACAGGCTTAATATGGTAATAGCAGTTTATAAAGGGCATTAGGGGGTTGTGGGTGGCTTAATGTAACACAACCTCCTGCAAAAATAAACAGACACAGAGCCCCACAATGAAACCCACCTCCTCCTCCTTCTCCTCCACCTCCTCACTTGCCGTGCTGGTAGGAGTACGCTGTATGCTCTGTGGGCGTCTCTATGGCAACCTGCTGCTGCTGGACGGCATTTTCCTGCAGTTTGATGAGGTGAGCGTTATAATCGCTTTATATTATAATATAAATTATATCTTTTATATTATTATTTTTACCTCACCTCAACTGATACGCTGGCAGGAGGCACTTGGGTGTACTGGGGTATGTAAGTCCCTTGCATAGCTGTGTTAGCAGGTATATACTGGAAACAGAGAGGCCACAACTGTAACTGTGGGTTGATTACAAGCGCAGAACTTTCTGTAGGCTCTGTGCTGTATGAGTGGTTATGCCTCACCGTGCCAGTGCTGCCCAGAGACAGGTGGCTGAGCTGCTGGGTGAGAGGCCCCATCATGGCGGCAGGCTGGATGGACAGAGTGTGATCCATGGTGGGCGTCAGGACTGTGCCCTGTGGATGAGACGCAGAGCGAGAGGGGCGGTTAGGCGGATCTGAAGCAAGCAGCGGGAGAGCTCATTTAAAATAGATGTGCGGTTCTACTGGACTGACTTACCGTGGGCTGCATGAGGTATGACTGATGGTGCATCCAGGATGGATTGTGTACCTGCATTACAGGGAAAGTGCCACTGTCAGCACAGATCGGGCAAGCGAACACACTGTGGAACACTGTGCAACAATGATTTGATGACTTTGGCTCAGATTTTTAGATGTTGGGATTTTTTATTGTTGATACAACGCCTCCCTAAACAATATAGTGCTCTATAAATGTTCATATGATGCACTTGGGCGTTAAAGAAACATTGGGTGGTGATGTGACTGCTACTGTTACACTGCACCCATAACAGAGGAAACTGATCGCTACAAAGAAGAAACTTATCAGCCGCAATAGAAGAGGAACCAAACAAGGCATAGAGGTTATACATATTCAATAATAATCAATACCTGGATCTGTTATAGAAATAATGGTCAGTTGCCCAAAACCTCTTTCAGATTACACTTAGCAGACATGATATCAAAGATGGTGGTGAGTTTATAAGGAATAGCACTTTTTAAACTGGAACCATCGCTCTATTAGATCTGCACAAACTTCAGTACTTTTTTAATACTGCAATTTTGGACGTAACTTTAAGTACTTCCAGTAATCTCTAGGTATGTAGTGAGAATCAATACTTCAGTGCCAAGTCAATACGAAAATTCTGAAAACACGACACCACTCCTTTTCTATGGTACCGAAGGTACTAAAACTACTGCAACCATCACAGATACATAAGACTGTGATTTCTCCATGTTTGCTGTCATACCTTTACTGGCTAAACATGCTAACTTGGGGAGTAGAAAGGTCGACCAATGCTTGACCAATGACCAATTTGCAATCTGCGTGCATGCTTGGCATAAATCCACTGCTAATCATGGGGGAAAATATCCTAAAATTCATGTATTGAAATGGCTGGGTTTAAGTTGGCTGATCAGGGATTAGTATGCAAACGATGTCTCAGAGCATTCAGAACAAAAGGAAGAAACACCTCAAACTCATCAAAGCTCCTCAAAGAGGGAGATCCAGAGCTGAGCGAGTTCTGCCAAAACTTTCCTAACCTGAGATGTTGAGCGTTATTGTCTGAATTGCGTTCAGAAAGGCAAACATCAGCTAGCCTGTTTAGGCTAACACTGTGATGGCTTTGAAAGGTACGCAAATGGTGTTTATTCCCCACTACATCCCTGCAAAAATGCAGTGGGTTGTTAGAACTCTGTGTGACGAGCAGCCTCAATAAGTGCTGGAAGTACTGTGCCGGTCTCACCTACCTAGAAGCGCCAAGCTCTGTCAATCATGTTTACTTAATTAAACGGCATATTGGTTTTAACTACTTATAGCGCGGTTCAGTTCAGCTGTCAAAACACTACTGAGACTTCATACAAAGAAAACAGTTACTGACATACAATGATCAATGATGATAGACATCATTTTATACTTAGAAGCCAATGCAGGACTTAACTGTAGGGAATCAGTGCTCTTCTTCTTCTAATCAGCAAGTCTACCTGTTGGTGTTTGAGGGAATGTACTAATGCAGCATTGTTGGTTTTAAATAACTGAAGGCTACATGCCACTGTTTTTGTAATATTAATTACAAATAAATTGTTTTGTCTTGTTATTCATTACAACCTAGGCTATTTGCTCTAGGCTTTTTTCATATTTCAAGCAACTGGACATTGCAGTAGAAATGTTTGGCCACCAAGTACAGCTTAAGACTTTTTCAGGCAAGTTTTTAAGGAGATGAGATTGGGGACAGTCTAGCAACTATCTTCCATTGTGAACTAAAAAAGCATCAGAGACTAGACATTGGCCAGATATTGGCCAGCTGACTGCATCTTGATGCAGTGATAAACTGACCCCAGTTTATTTTTTATTTTTTACCAAATGTTTCCTTTAATAGTTGTCATTAACTGCAGTTTAGTCCAAGACTAGGTTTAGTCAGTGTTGAAGAAGTTACAATTTTGGTATAAAGCTTTGTTATGTTACACTTGATATCAGCATTTAACACTTCAGGGATGACACCCCTAATCCCTACAGACATTGTATTGTAGCATACACATGAGTTGAAGCTCATGACTGAGCTGCTCGCTGTTCACACTGGGAAATGCAGTGGGACGTAGTGTACTGTGCTGTGCTGAAATGCAGATGACATGCAGAACCACAAAAAAATGCAGTGTGGGAAACTGCATGCTGTTTGCACTCAGTGACCACAGGCCACCATATGTAGCGGAAAGCTGGGGCCATCAGTGGAAGCAGCCATTTCAACTTTCGAAAGAGTGAGATGTCACCCACCGTACGTTTCTGCAGGGCATTATTTTTGCTAAGCTACTTGTGGCTAACTGGGTAGGTTCCTGTTAACTGTAGCTTGGTTATGTTCGCTAGTAACTGCTAACCGAGGTGCGATGCTTGGTGTTCATACCTCATACTGCCAATGTCTCTGCCAACCATGTGCTTTGATGCCAGAGCTGTAACGCAAAGCTATTTAAGCTAGAAGCTGCTGATTATATGTAAAGGAATTTTTGGATTGTATAGATAACTGGGTGAAGGATAAGTTACAAGATGTTCCCTTTAAGTATGTACGCACAAACACAGTGGTTAAAATTATATTCATGTTATTATTGAAAAAAAAAGACCATGGAGCTGGCTGTTGTTGATCAATTAAGAGAAGGACTGACAGTAAGAGAAGGCTATGATGTGATTTTAGTTAATGAACGATCAAGGCAAGTATGCATCACCATGACTACTGGGCGTGTTGTTTCAGTCTGCTAGTGGTAAGGGCCCTTGCATGCAGGCGTTTTGTCCACATTTACGTCACTTCAGGTTAGAAATCTGTCAAGATGCTAACATGCCTCTGAGTTTTCATTCTAAACAACCAGCAGCACACCTGATTCCACTTCTTTAATCAACTGGTGAGTCCTCAAACAACTGATCACATGTGCTTTGCTGCTGCTTGGCTGAAATGAAAACCTGCAACCACACCGGCCCTTTGCAGATGGGACTGGACACCCCTGCCCTGAAGTAAGTCATACAATGATGTAAACCACATGAACTGTGTCTATGTGAAACAAGTGAATATCTGGATGTTTTAGTTTAAGTGCAGGTTAAGTGCAGACTTTTTCAGGCATGTTTTAGGGAGATGAGATTGGGGACAGTCCAAGTCAAATGTCTGCTAGCAACATTAGCCTATCATCTCCCATTGTGAAGTAAAGAAGCTTCAGATATTAAACATCTTGGCTGGGTGATTGCATATTGGGTTAGTGATAAACTGACCCCAGTTTCATTGATTGAGTGCCAGTCCTATCATAGAAAGAACACACCAGTGACTTGAGAAGGTGGATCCTCTCCATTTTAGACTGCTGTCCCACGTGACAAATGTAGAGTGCTTATGCATGATGGAACTGTCAGGTCTTGATCCCAGTTTTCAATCTGGAAATGTTCACCCAGTCTGTGGAGGACTGAGCTAAAATGGACAGGAACAAGACAAGACAAGCCTCTGCCTTTAACCCATCTGTGCAGTGAACACACACAGTCACAGTGAGCACACATGCCAGGATTGGTGGGCAGCAATCACTACGACCCCCGGGGAGCAGGGAGGGTATAGGACCCTGCTCAAGCCGAGGCCCGGTGCGCTAACCACTGACCCCTAACTACCTGAAGACACAGGTGTGATCCTTACATGACAAAAATAACACTGTTATTAGGCAAGGGGACATGCCACCAAGTGTTAGAGAAGACATTATGGTCTGGTAGGCCTACTAGCCTACCCAAATCCATGCTCTACAGCAAAGTTAACAGTGTAAGAATAGTGTATAGTGAGTAGTGCCAGGGAAAAAGATGACACAGTGATAGCTCTGACCTGGTACGTTGATACTGGAGAATGCATGTATGGAGAGATGGAGGTTTGTGTAATCATTCTGTTGGGAGCGATGCAGTAAGGTGAGGAGTAGAACCTGCAGGGGGAGACACACACACACATGCATACGTACACACTGGTTTAAAAAAAAAGTTTCACAGATGAACCACTGAGACGTGATTCCAGGCCCCTTCACAAATTATGTAAAATCAGTATCAATGCGGTCATATATCAAGCTGAGAAAGAAGAAGCTCACCCATTCTGCAGGGCAGGAGTGGGGTCATACGTTAGTGTCATTCCTCCCTGTAGGAAAGTCGATATGAGAAGTTCTGACATGGAGAACATTGAGCATACAACTTCCTGCCACAACAGAGACTGCGCTGTGATGCTTAATGTGATCGAATGTTCATATCTTCTCTCTAAGATCTCACCGTCTCCCCGTCGCGTGTCCACGGCCGCCCGTTCTGAAGATATTTGCCCGGATTCTGCCGCTTCTTCTGACCCCCGTCGGCAAATTTGCACAGCAGCGGTTCTGTAGGCACTGGACAAAAATCCAGAGAGCATTCGTTAACATGAGCTTCCAGTAAATTCCAGACAACATGACGGTGAACGAGGAGGAACTACTAGAGTCACGCACCTGCTACTCCAGGAGGAGTCTTGATGTATTTGCCATTGAAGTGCTGAATGATGGCCTCGCATTTCTCTGTGGATTCCATCCTGTTTAGAAATGGTGCACCGTGTAAGTGAACACACTTGAGTGCTGTATCTCTCATGTTATTTAGGAGGAGTTGTGTGTCTGCTGTATACCTGGCGAAGCCCACACCTCTGCTGGCACCGTTGGCATCCCGGAGGATGCGCGTGGAGATGACCTGACTGAAGGGCTTCAGCATGCTCTCCAGCTCCTGCTCATCCATAGAAAGCGGCAGGTTGGAGATGTACAGGTTGGTGGGGTCCTGCTCCTGTTGCTGCAGAAGGAAAGGAGAGACAAGAAGCAAGATGAAGAGAGTTTGAGAGTTTCACCATGTTCTAGTGGCATGAAGGAAGAGCTGTGGACAAAATTCCATGTTTCTCTGTAATCTTTGATTGCAGTATAGCAACTTTTACCTGCCTTGAAATACCTTCTGATGTTTGACTACGCCACCATGAATTAGGCCAGAGGAAATTGATTTTAACTAGTAAGGGTGTAAGAAGATATTGACATACCAAAGTATTGCTGTATTCTGTATCAATTTTCAAAACACAGTTTTGATTTTTAATTAGTAGTTTACATGCGAATATCCCACTGTTCTAAATGGATAAAAAAAAAACTTTTTTTCTTTTAATATTTATTTTTTATATATTTTTTTGCTTACAGTATTATAATATATTGCAATACTAGTACACTAGTACAATCGAATAGATCTTGTCAAAATAAAAGTCACAAGTACAATTAACAGTAACACAAAATACTTTTGAACCGAAAGTTAAAATAACCCTTTTCTTCTTTTGCAGATCTAAAAACGGATCTGATCTGTGACTTAAAAAACGTGATTCAATCCCAACCATGAGTTTTGTGAATTGTGACCACTAATAGTTACATCAGCCCAGCAGCCCATCAGCAGCAAATATTGTACACAGTACAGATCTTGGCTGATCCACCACATTGAAAGCAACTAGAAAACGGCACAGTTTCTGCAACTTTGCGGAAAAAGGCTAAACAGAACAGAGGCAGAGAGGACTGTAGGTCAGACTGGAGGAGGAAGAGGGCAGAAATGGTTTGTAGACAGGGAATGTCATGACTGAAGGTGGATGCAGATGTTAGGTACGCCTGGCTGTAGCCTCGCTGAACTCTCATCTGTCAAGAGATGTGCAGGCTGCTCATTCCTCACTGCCAAAGCTAGAGTACCTCTGAGGCTGCAGATAGGTTGACAGTGTAAAGCCCAAGAGGGCAAAGAGTCAGGGAGTGGAGAGCTGCACGTCCACCCTACAACGCCAATGCCAGTTTTAGCCTCCAGTACTCTCAAATGAAAAAACAAGGGCTCGAGGGGAATGTGTGTGTGTGTGTGTGTGTGTGTGTGTGTGTGAAATATTTCATTTTCACGGCAGCCTTAAATGGAAGTAAGTCCAGACAATTATGCAGTGACTAACTGCTTCAGAAGCAGCTTTTTCCATTCAGATAAAAGGTGTCAAAATAACTGCCTGGAAGATGTTCAGGTTGTCAACTTATTACCATATACACATCCTAATTGGCTCCATGTGCTGCGGCATAAAAGCTCATAGTATAATATGCATGCGCTAGTACGCACTCGGCTAGAGTTAACCGCGGCTTCAATGCTGGAAGTTTGCATGTCCTTGGGCCATAACGTTTCAGCAGGAGGCCTATTCTTACCTTTTTAACCCAGTAAAAACCTCCATAAACTGGTGTGCTGCATGCCAGATTAGATGCGAAAGGTACTCTCACAACATGCCTGGATTCCTGCATTGATTACTAAAAAAAGCAGTCTTATCTAAGGTCCAATTATAGACAAACACAATCTAACTTAACTAATAACACTCAGACAGTTGTACTGTTCATCTCTTTTATTGAGTACGTTGAGTAAAACCTGCAGTGCAGGCCAGAAAAAATAAGTGAACCTCAGTGTCAAAGACTTCTCCTAACTGGCAAGTGTGGGTTTCACATGTGCCCTGTCCATTAAATAAAGACACACAATGCCTGGTTGCTGAAAAATGTATATGTGTATAGAGAATTATGCTTTTATTTTTTTTTATTATTATCGTTGTAAGCTTATAGAAAATGCGTTACAGAGATGCATGAAGCTAGAAAAGCACTGCTGGTGCTTGATGCTGGTGGTAAGACAACTTTTCCACAAATTTAAAAAACTGCTATTGCTACTTTCCATAAGAGTGAGCATCCTGGAAAGATCACTCCAAGAGCACAACATGTTATCCTGAAAGGGTTGCAACCAAAGACCTACAGAAGACTCCACAAACTTGTAAAAACAGTGAACAAGACTGGTGCTTTTAAAGTTTATTAAATTCAAGGGTTCACTTACTTTTTCTAGCCTGCAATGTGGAAGTTTACTTACATGCTCCAAAAAAAGTGTGTGTCATTAGTAATGCAGAAATCCAGGTCATTCCAAAGGGTTCACCCCTTTTCTTACAACTGTATCCTAGTCTTGAACCTGAACCTGAACGTGAAATAAAGGATTATCTTATCTTATCTTATCTTAAATCAAAACCTGATTTTTTAACCTTGTTAGTTTATATGCCTGGCTGTATCCATCAAATTATTTCATTTAAAAGATCCTCTCCGCATGCAAATTTTCTCCCAATTAAGCTGGGTTCAGTTCCACCCATTGCTAGGACTCCACCATTACCTGATGCCAAGATACGTGAATGTTTCCAACTGGGGCTACTGCTATATGACTGGACAGCTCAACACACTTAGAGAAGAATGCTAACTGCCAATTGTGTTTTGTCAGCTAACAGACGCCCACATTGGCTAGAATCATACTGAGTTATTGGGGTGGGGAGTCTGGCTAATTATGCTGTCTTGGACTCAACAAACATCAGATTTTATTTGCCCAGCCTTAAAAAAGACTTCAGCTCTGTTTCCTTGCACCAGCAGGCAGGGAAACTGGTATAAACCAACTGTATCACATATCTCACCTCTCTAGCACCAATCCCAGCTATCAGCTAGCTCGGAGAAAATCACTGACACCGTCACCATCACTTAGAATTAGGTCACGGTATAGAATCGAAATTGATTTCCGATCCACATTGACTTTAATTTGCACTGGAAAGGAAAAGCTAAGTTTGTGCTGAATCAGAAGACCTAGAGCACTTGACTGCAGCGTAATGTGTCACAGACGGGTTTCAGACGGGTCTTTTAAGCTTGAGCCTGACAGGGTTAATTACATTGGGCTGTCTGAATTCATTCTGGTGTTCAGCGCTGCAGAAACTCTGGGGTGTCAGTGGCCTAAAACAAACTGAAAGGATTGTAAAGATGGTGGAGTGACGCCGAACCTGCAATTCACCCCGGCACGGCTTTGCATATTCATTACGCTGGTGCGCAGATGAGATTAAAAAGCTGTAAATTCATTACCACTTCATCTCCATGTCATGAATAATGGATGCGTAATTGCGGTGACCTGCAATGAAGGTGATTTTTTTTTCTTCTCACCCATTTCATTGCTTCTTGAGAAAAGGCGTCTTTTTCCACACTGCGAACATGAGGCGCAGGAAAGCCCACGGCATTCTCCACATAAACGCGGCTGCTCCTAAATAGGTCAGGCCGCTAAAAGGCCTTGGAATGGCTGTAATTAAGTCTGCGGTGGAAGGTAGAAAGGTTGAGGGCAGAGAAGAGTGTGGATTTCTATTCTGCTGAGAGTGAGAGGGGCAAAGCGGCGCTGGAAACAGAGCAGCTGCCCTACACGTTTTAACCTTGCATCTAACCTCATAGCTAATATTAGATAAACCCTGCAAAATGTACAGGGAATATACAGTAAGGGCAGTCAGTGGTGACACTGCTGTGTCTCCATTCAAATGGAAATCTGCCATAACCAAAACGGGCCAATTCAAAAACCTCATTTAGGCCCCCAACATTTGCATACACCCAGCCTTCTAGCAAATACTGTGCAGTCAAACGCAATGGCCCCTTTCTATACAGAATATGGTGGTGCTGATACAAAAAAAAGGTTGCAACGCAAACCAGGCCTTGTGAACGCGTCTTTTCCTAAAGCTGTGTCTGCAGAAGAGGAGCTCAAACTCCGTGAGCAAGGAAGCTAAAGCCAGAGAGGCTAGTGGGTATCTGGGCTAAGCTAAAAGTGAGTGTCTTTTCCCTTCATCATCTGTTCCCTCGAAAACAAGCTGTCTGACTATTTTAGCTGAATTCTAAACTGGAGCTAAACTCAGATCAGAAAGGAAAGCACTAGAGGTGGGTGATATGGTAAAAAATATTAGATCTTTATTAGATTATTAGATCTTTTATTAGATATTTACATAACAGTAAAAATGAACCAGTGGGAAAGAGAGAAATAAAGACTGTTATACTAAAATAAAGACTTTTATACTAAAATAACAAAAGGGGGGTGGTTGTTTCTCTTGGTGATGGTGGCATTCTGGGGCCTAATATGACCATCAGCAGTATTTACACACACACACACACACACACACACACACACACAGGCTACGTGTTACACCCAGCGCCCCACACCCTGCAACACACTCCTCTTGACTCCTGCACTGCTATTTAACTTTTGTCCCCTGAGGGGATCAGGACCTGCTGCTATTTTAGGTAAAGAATAACTGTTACGCGTGTGTTTATCAGAGCCTGAGACAAGCCTGTCCAAAAACTTAAACAAAGCCCAGCTTCAGTGTTTAAATAAAACCAGCACATCTGAAGAAGTTTGACTTTCAGGACATTCTGAAATAACGACTCCCCACACCCCCAACCGCCTCGTAGCACAGGACTCTGTAGAGTGATGAGAGCAGGTGCTTTTAGGGAGTGAAGTGACTTCTTACCTTCGCCATCTGAGCCTGAACTCCACTGGCCTTCAGTGCGGTAACTGCTTTCTGCGCAGACGCCGGGCTGTCAAAATCCACAAAGCCATAGCCTGCAACCACACAGACAAACACAGAGGGCAAATATGTGAGTCAGTGTGAATCTGAATGCATAAACCCTGTTCAGTTTTTTTCTATAGTTAAAAATGCCAGCTTGTTTTTACATTGTGTGAAAATTCCATGATGAATGGAACCAATAGAAACTGTCCAAAATGAGTGGTGCAGCTGTTCAAATTACTGGCTCTATCACAGAGAGACTGCCAGTTTCATCCCCAGTGATGCTACAGACATCTGTGGCGGGGAGTCCCAGATAGCACCAGCAGCTTGGTGGGTAGGGTGCCCTGAACTGAACTGTAAATTACAGGAAATCATCAGTGTTCTCCTCCAAGTATGTTCAGCTGTACAATGATGTTACATTAGCAGTTGGGCTGTGAATCGGGAAGAACCTAGAGATATAATGCGTATCATGATACAGGGGTTATGATTCAATATACTGAGATACTGTAGGCCAATACATTGTCATAGTAGGAAAAACGCACCAGCAGTAGAAAATCTGAGAAGAAAAGAGAAACGTTTACTTTTTATACAATCTCAAGCAAAAACCTTGTATCTCCCTTTTTGCCATTTGTCACTTTTTGACTTAATGTGAATCTGGCATGATAATGGACCAGTAGAAATGCTCCAAAATGAAGAAAGGTTTTTTTAACTAAGCAGCACACACATTATAAAAATGCAGAGGTTAATGGGAGTATATGGCAGACCATAGCTAAAAGTCTTGGAAATGACTATGTAATAGTATGTAACTATGTAATAACTATGTAATTCATTACATCATTACATTTATATGATATGGCGAAATAACAGTAGCAGCAGCACTTTCCTCTTTCCTGTCATATGTGTGTAATATGTAGACAATTATTATACACAACTAATAAACCCACAGCCCTCCTAGATACACCCCCATCAGTGGCCACTCGACTCGACTCGGCCACACAGACTGCTGTATATGTGTGCTGAAATTTATACACACACAGAGATCTATGGACGTACACTACATAATATGGCAGCACCGGTCCAGCCGACAGATGTGCAGTTATGCAATGGTGGCCCCAATGCCGTTACATCACGGTGCACCTGCCTGAGATGAAACAGGCTTGCTGGCTTTGAAGAGTGATCGCACAAAAAAAAAAAAAAAAAAAGACAGACAGTCAGACAGAATCCCCTCTTACCTTTGCACTTGTTGGTGGTCTTGTCCAGGATGGCCTTGGTGGACACAATCTTGCCATACCTTTGGAGCACAATAGAACAAGAGACACTGACATCATCTTCCCACAGATGAAGTTAAAGCAGCATTAAGTAGCAGTTTCACCTAAAACAGCAGATTCATGTTCATGTTGATGCTCCACTGACTGTAAGAGGGAGAATGGCATCTCTATCATTGCCACTCCAGGTTGGAACACTGCTACTGCACTAGGGTGGAGCTGTACGAGGCCGCTCGCCAGAACTGCCTAGTGCTATTTGTGTCAAATCCTGTCAAATTACTCGTCCACGTCAATCCACATGGTTCGATTAGGGTTCTGCCTCAATGAACACTGTGTTTACATCAGTGGTGTAAAAGCAAATTACAATGCACAACTGTAGGGGGAGCCCATAAGCCAAATATACCAATTCTCACATTATATTGCTTCTGTTTTCTTAATTTTTTCTTCTTGAATTTAGTCACTTCCAAATCCACCCACACAGAGCGGACAGCAACAGTAGAAGAATTGTTACTCGAGGCTATTAGGTGTTAGGAAGCTAATACACAAAAACAGCTCTTAACAAATATACTGTAAACATTTGCCATAAAACATACATCTACCAAACTATTATAAATGAAAAGTTCCCCTTTTAGGTTCCCCTATAAAATAGTGTACCTGCATTATTATGCTCTATTATATGATCATATCAGTGGCATAGAATGGTCTTAAAATGACAATAATATTGTTTACTGCAATTATTTCAGGGACAATATATCGTCCAAAAACCATGAGCCTCATTCACCAACATCTCCTAAGATTGTTATTTTTTTATTTAGTCTTGAGAAAAGTCCTAACAACAGCACTTATTCACTAAAATCCCACTTATCCCCCTTAAAACCCACTAATGCAGTTGTCAGGACGACGCTGACATTCACCAAATTTTCATACTTACTGAATCTTACTGATGTAGACTAGTTTGGACTTCTCTCAGGAACAAATAAAAGAAAATTTTTAGGATGATACTGGTGAAGAAGGCCCAAAACGTGATGTGTGTTAAACAGCAGAAGTGTTTTAAGCAACTCTGCTTATATAAGGATGGATCCCACTGTCCCGTAATAGAGATCTGTATGTGAGAAGAACCTTTAAATTGGCAAACAACCTTTACATCATGTACTGTCTCTGTTCACATAAGTACAAGTACTTCAAACTTAAGACTCCACAGAAGCAAAAGTTGTTCTTCTGTGGCATTGCTTAAGGAACCATCGGAAGCACCTTTATTTTAGTATAAGTATAAGAGAAAATACGGAAATAGATTTAGCTGAACCCCGTTCATATCACTTTAAACCTCATCATGTAAAACACCTTGACCATTACATAGAGAGACTACATCCTTCTGGGCTTCGCTGTGACTTTGTGAAGTCGGAGGCAATGTCACAGCACCACATGAAGCTCTATAAAGCGTTTCAGAGATGACAGAGACGCCGGCAGCCACCTTGCTCCGGCTTTATGGCCGCATCTCGCTGGCCCTCTCTCTCATTCGCCATGCATTCGCCACGTCCCGCCGTCATTTGCATGCAGTGTTTATGAGGGACACCGCGAGACGCTGTGTTCTCTGAATAATGGATGCTATTGTGCTCGGCCTGCTTTGCATATCTTGAAGGGAGTCCGCCGTCATGCTGGAGCACAGCGATATATGGGCGATATATGGCCCTAGCTGCATGTACATGTCTATTGATTAGATGCAGGGCTGCTGTGGGGTGGGGGGTGGGGGGGCAAAGCGAGAGCGAGAGAAAGAGAGAGAGAGAGAAAGGGAGGATGTGCGAGAGAACGAGACAGAGTGGGAAGAGAGGGAGGCCTCATTTCCCCTGGCATGCGCTTACAGTGTAACCTGAGAGTTCTCCTTGTCTGCCCTGCGCCGCACTGGCCGCGCTCCACAATGTTAACGGCCTCTCCCTCTGCCACTCTCCGCTGGGTCCTAATGCACCAGGTACAGAAACAGCCATGTACTTCTGTCTACAGCAGCTGCACAATACAAGGCTGGCATGCAAGCATCCGCCACGACGGCTGTTTTCTGTCCAAGGAGCCATCAAAAGCAACGGAACGGCACTATACTAGCATGTTCAGTCTATTCATCTAAAATGCTCTTTGTGCTGTCAACAATGCTAACAATGCTTTGATCACTACCCTGTCATCACTTCACTGATCGGACACCAAGCGCAAAGCTTAGATCTGGAACTTTGTGTCTTGAGCAGAACTAAATGCACAATGATGAGTCTGTATATATATATATATCACCACTGTCAGGCAAAAAACGATGTATTTCCATATTTGTCATTTTTGGCTTTTCGGAATAGTGTGAATCTGGCAGTTCTTTAGATTCTGTCAAAATTTCATGATGAATGGACCAAAATGACCTGGAATTCAATCTCTTTACATTGGCTTCCATTGAAAGTCAAGAAGGTTTTCTTCTCCTGTAAAGCTGCCCTTTTGGAGACAAACATGACCAACAGGAACAAGCACGGCTTTTGAAAGGACAAAAGTATATCAAATCACAAAATACACTTAAAGCAACACTGTGTAGCACTGTTAACTTCAAAATCATGTTGATGCCCTACCGACTGTAAAATGTTAGCTAACTTTGGAGAAGTGGGCAGGAAAACACTCATAAGAACTGCATAAGAACTGCGTACCCAGAGTCAATATTTGTGTACAATCCTGCAATACTACTAGTGGCGGCTCAATGCGCTTCCTGACTGAAGTCCAAAATCAAGAAATGCCATTTTTCCATAGTGTTGCTTTAACAGACAAGTGTATTAAATGTAAAACCGCATTGCTGATACGGCCCTCAGACTTTTCAAAGACAACTAAGCATTCAAAACAACCCACTTAATATCCACACTTCACAGAACAACCTAAAACACTCAATAAATGCCTTCTATGGGACCTTTAAGCCTTGTCTTGTACAACACACCATGGAATGGAATGGAAATTTTCTACTGAAAGCAAAATATGGTCCATTACTAGGCTTAATCCTTGTCCAGGAAACCAGCCTGAGGGTCCTGATTAGTTTTGTTTGTTTTTTTAGAGGGAGGCAGACGAGTTTTACTGGAAAAAACAACTTTTTATTACGTGTAGTATAAAATTAGAGCTTTGTAGAATCACTAAAAAAGTATGTTTAACATATTAAATTGCAACAATCGAAATATTTGCACATATTGGGATGCTGCTTATTTTTTGCTGTATTGGAAAAGCATATCAGCTACATTACGCTGAACTGAATACTGATTTTTAAAAAATGTCATCGTTTGTTTCCTTGCCTTTTTTTAGTTTGTGCCTAAGAATGTCGGAACACCTGCTGCTGACATAGTAATGGCACCTACTCAGGAAAGTATTCAACGTGTTGGTGAGTTAAATTATACAAAAACACCTAGCTTTAAAACACAAAGAAATCAGTAAATCAACTGGGCGACCTGGTATGGAGCATCTCTTACACATCAATGCTAAATGCATTTTTTTTTGTTTGCATTCAGTATCAAATATTTCTCTTTTCTGTATTATTTGAATAGTAGCAATTTTATAAACAAATGTCAAACATGGTCCAGATGCTCAACACTGCATCTTGGCCACGTATATAAGCTAGCTGTGATCCACTGCATGGCTTGTTTAGTAGGGCAACTCTAAGCACAGTCTATTTGAAGCATTTTGCTTGGAGAATGCATCCTTCCTTTCTGAGCGCAGTGGATGGAGAAAGACGAGTATCATGGTCAACCAAGCGATGTGACACAGAGCTGTGGTGTATGTAGCGAGGGCTTGACCTTTGCGCCTCTGTGAGTAACAGGCACTCTGGCTGGCTTTGGTAGGGGGACGAAGCCTGTTTAGGTTCCTCTAATGCGGTTTGTTCAGTCTATGGCACCAATTCTTTTCACAACTTGTCACTGATACCATGTTCATATTCGTAAGTAAAGGTTTTATTATGATGTCCATTTGAGGACACAGTCATGCGCATGGTCTGCAGCAATACTCAAATAGTCTGTGGCATTCAAGCGATAATTGACTGGTATTAACAGGCCCAAAGCGTGCCAAGTTCTGATACCACCATCTGTGTGCCTCAGCGGAAATTCATCAGATTAGTCCACATTTATTTCAGGTTTGGTGAGCCTGTGCCCACTGCAGCCTCAGCTTTCTGTTCTTGGCTGACACAAGTGGAACCCAACATGGTCAAGTAGGCCATCCTTTTCAAAGCTGGAAGCATTGTTATGCTTTTCTGTTCACCACAACTGTACAGAGTGATTATCGGCGCTACTTTAGCCTTTCTGTCAGCTCAAACCAGTCTGCCCACTCCACTGACCTCTCTCTTCAACAAGGCTTTTCTCGTCTGCAGAGCTGCGGCTCACTGGATGTGTTTTTTATTACACCATTCTGAAACTCCAAACCCTAGAGACTGTTGTGCTGAAAATCCCAGGAGATCAGCAGTTTTAGATACACTCCCCATCTGGTGCCACAATCATGCCATGCTCAAAACCACTGAGATCTTTTTTTTCTGTTTTGATGGTTGATGTGAACATTACCTGAAGCTGCTGACCCGTGTCTGCAGGAGTTTATACACTGCACTGCTGCCACATGACCGGCTGATTAGATAATTCCACAAATTAGAAGGTGTACAGGTGTTTAGAATAGGAATATAGAATAATGCTCAGTGAGTGTATTTTCAGGTTCAGTTTGATGTTCTAGTCAAAGGTCAAGATCATATTTTTATTTTTGACATTTTGCATGTTGAAAATGTTAAAGAATTTACTTGCACACAACTCACTCTATACTACAGGTACATTCATTAACAAAAGGTCACCAATAGCCTGCCACTTTGCCCCGTAATAAAACAACCCCCTAAAATGACACCACTAGTTATTTACGAGTTATTTACTGATTATATCTGATTAATAAAAAGCCCAGTGGTGCATCACATAAGCCCACATACATTGTTTACAGTGGTTTCCACAAAAAATGACGACCCTCAGATGAAACTGAGAGCCCGTTTACACCTGCCATTAGCCTGTGATTAACCGTTGATCACGTTCGGATTTCGGATGTCCGCAAGAAAAGCCAGGTGTAAACACCCCACAAAATGCGCTGTGATCGAATTACGGATTATGACTGTATCACTCACACCACATTCGGAGGTGGTCAGAGACGTCCACATCGTCCACATTTAACACAAGTGTGAACTAAATGCGTCTTCTGTGATCGGATTCAGTCAGGCAAGCGGAAATACGTCTGAGGAAATAACATTAATATGATAATTAATCATTATAGATCTCATTCTTACTCTATTTCTCTCTCTCTCTCTCTCTCTCTCTCTCTCTCTCTTTTGTGTGTGTTCATGTGTGAGCATGCAGATGAGAGCAGTGTTACAGAGTTTGTTCCCTTGCAGTTTAAACAGTCTGTTGCATTTTCTGATTAAGCCGTTAAGGGAATGCAAGAACCATCTATTGTTCCACCGCGTCGTAGAAGAACCCCCACTGTTGATCTAAGCTGTTCACAGTCTTCCGGAGCAGGACAGTTTTGATAAGAAGCCACTGGAAGTAAATACAGGAAGTAACACAGAAATGAGGTATGTGTACGGATCCCATCTGGTCACATTGGGAACGTATTTCAATGACAAGTGTAAACAGAATCCAGTCAAAGTAGATCCAGATACTATCCGGATACAAAATGCATGTAAATGGCAGGTGTAAACAGGCCCTAAGGGGCGTATCAGTGATACGGATTTACATTTCCATCCAAATGCTTCGAAATCGCTTCACACAACTTTTCCTAGCCTGCTGTTTTCATCCGGCCTTACATTTAGTCAAATCTACGCTTTGTGATCTTGCTGTAAATGCCACTCTCCAGTAGAATAAAGCAGGATGTAGCGGATGCTCCACGGCTTTAAAAGTAATTACCCTTGCAAACATCCCCTTTACCAGCTGGTGCTTCAGCTTCAAGAACACCTGACACATACATCTCTCTCTCTTTCCCCTCTCTCTCTCTCTCTCTCTCTCTCTCTCTCTCTCTTTTAGTCTCCTCTCTCCCTCCCAGCTGTTGCCCTTGTTTGTCTTTCTCTTTCCCCTTGGGCTCTGAGTTTCCTGTAGGGCTGGGCAGACTCATCGAAAGCCATTTCTTCCAGACTGCTGCGAGACAGCGAGAAAGGGCCTCTCTCTGGCTTTGCTTTCTTTCTTCGTTTCTTTCTCTCCACCTCTTCAGCCTTCCTGTCTTTCAATAGACTTTCAATTCTTCACCCTCTCGTCTTTCGGGAAGGCATCTATAACAACACAGTCTGCCTGAATGTACCTCAGTCTCTTTCCTGGAAATCAGCAAGGTCTTAAAGTTGATGGGAATTACAAGGCCTGCTCATTTGAGGCAACTGCACCAGTTCCCATCCATGCCAAGCTCAAGTACAAGCCCTAGAAAGGGTTATTTGCAGCTAACCAATAGAAAAGTCACTTTTAGTATCAGAAAGAAGCTCTCAGTTGGATGGTTCTTCAGATAAATGGTGATGTAGATGAAATGTGTAAGTCCCAAGCGTCAAGATTCAGTGTTTTGATAGAACCCAAAAAGGATGCAAGGAACACAGACTGAAATGTATGGCTCTATAATGCTTGGATGAAGGAAATTCCTCTTGGCTTCTTGGCTGCAAAAGCAGCGACTGGGGTTTCTTGTCAGACCCCTCCTTTGCTTTCTCTCCGTACAAGGAAGTGAGGCTTAGGGAGGGGGGAGGAAAGACAGACAGTCAGGCAGGCGGTGAGGAAGGGAGGTTTAGGGGAGGCGCAATCATGCCTACTTGTTGGAAAGGCTTAGAGCTGCCAACTAGAAAGTGCTTTGTTTGAAACCCAAACCCCTGTTGACTTTACCACAAGTTAAAGCCTGCAACAGCCTTTCATTCCACAACAGGGTCATCTGAGCTAAAGGTAAGGGATGCAGGCTCACTGACTGTGACATAATAATAAAAAAAGCATTCAATTAAAAAAGGTGCAATTAATCTAGGGAGCAACTATGCATAAACATAAACGCTATATTAATGAAACCAATACACCGCATACCTGCAGGAGATCAAGTGTATTCCATTACCTCTTTACTTCAAGCTGCCAACGCTTTACTTCTTTTCTGCATGTGCAGGGTTAGTTCAGGACATTCTGGGTCCTCTTGTCCTTTCTGAATTCTCCATCCACCCTGACCTAATTTCACATCAGTTTCGAGAAACGCTCCAGTGTTTCTTAAGCTGAATAATGTTTTTCCCTGAACAAAACATTACAAGTGTGCTTTGAGTTAATGGATTTTCTGTTCCTCTCTAAGTACAGGGATATTGCTGTCGTAAAGGACCATATGCTAGATGTGGGAGAAAGATTAGGTTGACAAATGATGTATTATATTCTAAATATGTATTGCTCTAACAGCCAAGCTGCCTCAGAAAGAAGGAATAATACTTCACTTGAGTCCGTACATTAAAACAAATGTGTGTGTATTCATTTTGGACCCTTTCTTATAGTGGCCTTCAAAAATACGCTAAAGCAGGGGTCACCGTTTCAACCAAGCAGTAGCATACGGCGCATTCTATTGACCTCGGCAGTTGGATGTCTGAGCTGGGAATAACACTGCACCCGAGTGGACTGCGCTCTAGTTTAACATTCCGATAATTCAACATTTCATAACATTTCCAAAAAACAGTTTGCTAAAGACGCTAAAGAGTTTCACCCAACTGGTTTGCCAATCCTTTATCAGTGTTTTATGACGAATCTAACCAAAATATGTCCTACCTTTCATGTCCCAGGGTGGCACTGTTAGTGATACCAGTGGATAAGAATGCATTACGGAATATTTTGCTGGATGGTACTGTGTGTACGACTCATAGCAGTGCTAATAAACTGTGTAATGCTAATGCTTTTTGTAGCAGCCATCCTGGATTTTGATCTTGGGGTTGGTAAGGCTCTCCTGACTTTTCAAATAGAAAATCCCACTTATGGATCCTACATGGAACTAGGAAAATCCAACATCCCAGTTTCAACTAAACACAGCATAAGACTAAGACTAACTGATTAAACAAGCAGACATTGTTGTGCTTCTACTTGATCTGCCTGAAGCAGTCACTCAAGCTCTTTTGGTGACCCCTTACCAGAAGCAACATAATCTTCAAAATTTGACCTACAGAACTGTGCAAGTGCTATGAGACCACCCTACATTTATTCAATTTCCAGTCATAATTGAAGTCATTCCAGTCATTTTACAGGAGATATGTCTGAGGAAATTAAACACAGCAAAGAACTTTGCTCCGTGTGTTGTATTCATCAGTCTGGCGGGTTTTATCGCCATCTTACTTAGACTCAAATATTTGTAGAATGTGTAAAACTGGAAACCCCTATTCCCACCACTCAGCCCAGTACAATGAGCACCAGAAAACAGCAGATCTAGCAAACACCACTAACCACACAACAGTGCACACTACATTTAACCATGATCAGCAGTACAGCAGCAACAGTCAGAAGAAGCTGGTGCTCGAGAGACGATGCACAGGACATTACAGATGCCCTGAAGGATGTTGCGTTACCAAGTAATGCCTGGAAAGGTTGATGTGACATCTAGCCACTCCCTCGAACGGTGAATTACCAATCGAGCTGAACAGCGATGGATATCAGCCCCAAAAACACTGATCGGCCCATCTCTACTTTTGTTAACTATGTTCTCTGCTTTTTCTTGACACTTGCACTTTCTGAGTTTCTGAGGTCCTGAGTATTACTGATCAACATTTTTATTACACAGATCAAAGAAGTGCTTATTATAGCTTAAATGAGCAAGACACTCACGGCTGACAGAGCTTAACCAGATCCTGATCTGTGGTGCCAGGGTGCAGGCCGCGGATGTAGAGGTTGGTTTTGCTTAGCTGGTCACCTCCACCGCTGCTTCCATTACTGCTGCTGGTGGTAGTGTTGGGACTGGGCGGTGCCATCTGTTGGGTGGCGGACACATAAGCCTGCTAAAGAAATACAGATGAAGAGAGGTAAAACATGAGTTCCACTCAACAGAAATATACAACAGACTCAAGAGCAGAGAATTCTGGGGTTACAATTATGGGGAGGAGCTCCAAAAGATGAAGTAAATGCAAAATGCAAAAAGAGAATGGTGAATTCCAACTAAAATTATGTTTGGCATCTTGTATTGGCTACACTGGAAAAGATGAAAATGCCTAATGTCATGTGAAAGATACCTCCTCCTACTGTGGATTCTAAGACTAGATTTGGCATCACTTGATGGCACCTCTTAAATGCAACTGAAATCTGAGCTGAATGTAACTGATTGCCTATTGACCGCAACCCTACACCTAACCCCAACCCTTACTGTAACCATACCATTTTAGGGTTAGGGGTAGGGTGAGATTTAATGTATAGGTTAACTTTAGGGTAAAAGTTAGAATTTGAGGGTTGATTCAAGGTTAAGGCTAGAATTGGGGTTAAGGACAGGTGTAGGGTTACATTAAATGGACAATCACTGAAAGTAAAGTCCAGTTGCATTTATGATGCATTTAGTTGAATGTTAGTTTAATGTCAGCTGAGCATCTACAAGGCATCTACAATGAACCGTCCAAGTAGAGCGATACCCTATATTTCATATTCCCAAGTCACATACCTTTTTAGAATTATTTTAGAACCACTGTATTTCCACTGTACTGCTACATGTTGTGCTGTGTAATTTAATTGTTAAAGACGGAACATACCCATCTAGTACTGTGATCGAATAAGATAAAAAAAAAACAGTACAAATGCATAGGCATGTCACAATCAAGTACCTCAACTGGCTGATCTTCAGTTATCAGCTAATACAAATGAAAATCTGATCAGAATATAATATAATGTTACTAAATGCAGTAATCACATCACCATCAGCTGAAATAATCACAGCCTATTTGCAGCATTCAGTGATAGAAGCATTGCAAAGGCCAATAAAATCCAATAAAATCCAAGTGGTTATAGTTCTTTTGTGCAACAACCATCCAGGCTTCTCATAATCAAAGCCCTTTCAATTGTTATCATATGTGTGACTGAAAGGGGCCACCTCACCCCCTCCTCTTTTTCTTCGGAAGGCTCTGCTTACTTTTCCAATTAACTCCTCATCAGTCACAGGGGCAGGCAAGGATGGAGTATTTCATTAGACAGGCCTGTGAAATCAGACCACGGACAGGGAACAATGGGCCAGTTTAATGTGGGCCTCAAGATCACTAGTTTTGGCCGTGGATGTTTGAAATTAAAGGGGAGGCACACTTCCAGCTTCCAGAATAGCTGGCAGAAAGGTTAAGCCAGGCACTGGACACATTTGTGGTTGGAAGGGGGGGAGGGTCTAATCCCCTCCATGACCGTATTCTCTCAAAAGTTACTTCACTGTCTATTGAATCTTGGATGCGGGTATTTCCTAAACTCGAAACAGAAAGTCAGGAAAGTCACCACTGAGTCATTTCCTTTCAGCCTCATGGTTATAAGGGGTCATCCTCCTCGTTTCGTAATCGCAGTTCCATGGAAGTTCCACAGTTCCATTCCTCCCTTTTACTCAAGCCAGCACTCTTGGCTTGGGCCTAACTGGCTGTACTATGTTATTTTTACAATCATCCAGAATTGTCTGTCAATTGTCTTAGACCACCAGAGAAAAGGTTTAATGTTTAAGGCTGATAATTTGCAACAAAATGTTAACACTACAATAAATATATTTAGACATTAGGGCACCCATTTTCATGTTCTACCAATATTTGACTTATAATTCAAATCAATTTTTGATGATATATTTACTGAACTTCAGAAAAGCCCATTTAGTTTATTTTGCTGCATATGAAATGTCGTAGTAATGTTGATTCAGGTAGATTAAGGCCCAAGCTTTAAATTTGATAAATGGTTATTATGGTCATTAACAAATATGTAAATAAAGTATACTGGATATCGGCCTCCGCCTTCAATCTCCAAATTGGTGCATCCCTATCCCCCTAGGTAACACATTCAGGCATATTGAACCTGGGTTGATCCAGTACTGGCTTAACCTAGGTTCTAACAAAATACAGTTTTTATTGTTTTAACTTTTAATTGTATTAATGTTCATTTGTATTTGTTCCAATATTAATATAGTGTTAAAAAGCCTGTTTACACCTGGCATTAACATGTGTTTTTGGTGATCAGATCACATTTGGATTTCACTCATCTACATAAAAAGCCAGGTGTAAACACCCCCAAAACGCATTGTGACACTTAAACCACATTTTGGGGTGGTTTAATGGAGTGAAACAGAGTAAATGGAATGTGTTTTCTGTGATCGATTATCAGATTCTGCCAGGCAATCAAAAAAAAATGCCTGTCCAAAAAACAATAATGAATATCAGTAATCCTTACTGCCGATCTTGGCTTCTCTCTCAGTTCAATTTGGATGAGAAACCACCATTTCCAAGAAGTAAAATGGACATTTTGTTTATTTATGCAGGACAGTAAAATGAGATTTCATCCGGTCAAATTCTTCCAGTATTTCAAGAATCTATCCAGATACAAAACGCATGTGAACTCCAGGTGTAAACAGGCTCTTACTGCCAATACTGCACAGTATTGTACCTGCACTCCTGTGGTCTTTAAAAGGCCACTGCACCAGTCAGAACCACCAAGAAAACCTTCCAAAAACCTGATTCCTATTCACAAAGGCTTTTCTGCCATTACCGACAAGCGATTGTGACGTCTTCATAGTGTTCAGTAGGCTTCTGTACTCTTTGCTTCTACATCCATCTTCTTTTCAGGTTTGGCTTGCGCATGGAGGCTTGTCTAATTGTGGTCTGAGCTTGTTAGTGTCCAGCGCTAATCCCTCTCATGTGCTGGGTGCAGTGTGAAGCCAGTGTCTCATTAAGACTGCTCCACTCCGCTAGCTTTAGCCTCGGCATGAGAAAGCCCCGGCGACGGAAATGCTCCTCCCCGCCATGCCCATCTGTCCTGCTCAAGGTGAGCTGCAACTCGACTCAAAACCAACATTCAAAACCAACAACCAAGTGGATGATATGCACAGACGCTTCTTTAATACAGGATGCTGCATTACTTTATCATTACTATATTGCAATTAGAGCGCATGCCTTGGTGTTATCTATCCTTTAAGTTCTCAAAAACCAGGGTTATGGTTCAGTTATTAGCTCTTATGAATAAGTGCAGTATGTAAACCAATGACGTAGAGGGGGGCGTAAAGAGGCCATCTTACTAAATAATAACCACCATCTAGCCAACTTTCCTGTGCCTTAGTAACTCGTTACCATAAACTTTTTCAATATTCAACAAGACATGATTACTGGCCTTGCAGTTATTATTTATTACTAGAACAGTGGACAGGTAAAGTAAGTTGAAAAAGACCAAATTGTCTAGGGAGAATGTTTGAAAACAGCAATATTCTCACCCTTGTTTTCCCACAGTAATAAACTTTGTTTTCTCCACCAGAATCAACTACAATAACCCGCTAATCAAAGTAATTGTTCTTAATAAATGCAAGCCTCTCGGCATGCCCCTACTCCATACCTACTTTAGGGCGCTCCCTAAAAGGCATTCCCTAAAAGGCATTCCCTTTCAGGCGCTTCCAGTTTGCCCTAAGCAAACTATAGCTGAAACGCTGAACACATGTCACATTGTGTAGAGACATTCTTCACAGTCCAGAGGCGCGCTAACCCTGAGATTAACGCCAGTGTTCTCGCAGGCCGTGATGGTTCATCAGCCACCCTGCATTCCGGCTGCACTGACTCTTCCTTCTTGCGTCTACTGAGCCAGACTTCGCTCCATGTGACGAGCTGCAGAGCAAACTCTGGTCAACAACAAATCAATAGGCGCAAACCATGTCCGGTACATCTCGGCCTCTGGCTAATTCAATCAGGCAGGCTGTTTCTGCATCGTGCACATGTGAAGGCTCTGTCTTCCCTCTCAGAGATATGAGGGGGGGGGGGGATAACGACGAGCATACTGAGACGTTTTCCTCTCTTCATTGTTCACTGAGGCCCACAAGCATCACTGGCTTTTCTACGAGGGATAGGTGCAGGTCTAAGGGTCTGCTGGAACGGTACCAGGTAGCCTTTGAGTGGGGCAGAAGGAATCGTCTGTTTTCATAGTTGTATTCATAGTCATGGAGTCAAACACTTGCTGTTTTTCTTTAATAACGTTATGTTTCAATGCTGCATTTTTGTATAGATTATATTCTAAGTTGTACAGAATGTATTCTAAGCTACAAATTCAGTTGTCAGTCATTTTAAACAACAGAACACATGAATTTAACACAGAAATATAAGTCACATGCTGTTTTATCCGTTTGGTACAATAAAACAGTCAACAGTAAGTCTTTACCAATCCAAACTGCACCTTAAATGAGCTTGTGACCTTGCTTCAGAAAAAAAACATAGTCTACAGCCTACAGTCTGTATGAATGACCAAAAGTATTCATTTTCAGAGGTATATTTTATTCACCTCAAATGTAGTGGAGCTGTGTTAACTGGTGGGCAATAAGCTTGTGAGCTAGCCTCGTTGCGTCTGTGCTGTGAGACTTGGATCTTTGTATTCCTTTACGGAAAAAAGCGGTGCACTGCCAGAAGCATCCATAAGAAGGGGCAGGCTCTAGCAAGGCCGACCATTCAGCAGAAAAGGAGATAAGCTAGCAGATACAGCAGATAATATATCCTGTAACATTTTAGATTTGTCCCGTTCTCAGTATCTTGAGATTGGACAGTACAGTCTAATGCACTCCTAAAAATAAGGGTAATGCATAAGGTTCCTTGAGCAATGCCACAGAAAAAACAGTTTTGGTTCCATAAAAACAGTTTTTGCACATCTGTAAGAAGAGATGCGGGAGTGTGAAGAACCTTCAATGGTTCTTCAGTGTGCTTTAAGGTTTCTTGGTGTGCTTTTTCCGCAGGAAAGTAAAATCGGATCTCATCTGGTCACACTGGGGAAGCGTTTTAATGACATGTGTAAACAGAATCCGGTCAATGCAGATCCAGATGCTATCCGGATACAAAATGCAGGCGTGAACAGGCCCTATGTGTTTTTACCCTTTATCCTTCAAGAAAATTAGAGGACAAATGACTCTTTTTTAGTAGTCGTCTGATCATTTTAATCCTGTCCAGATAGTCCCGTACACATCTCTGTGTTGTTCCTGGCAGATGTCGTCTCACATGATGAACTAGTCCCCTGATGAACTAGTCCAAACTAATCGAGTGGGGCTAATGTCTACAACAGAAATATAGACCTTTTATTTTTCATGCAAAATGACCAGTGAATCCACAAGTCTTCTTCTAGAGTTTCTATATGTTACTATTGTGGTAAATCTCAAAGTTTTCTTTAAACACCATTTCGCCCTATAACATTCTGTATGTATCACTCCGCCATGAATGAATTTCAATTGATGTTTCAGACGAACGTCAGAACCATTAAAACACCAAACACAGGCATCTCTCAGGCATCAGAGAGCATCCTCATTTGCATTTTAGCTTTTAGAGGCAATAAACCCCTGGTTCCTATTACCATCACTTTTAAACTGGTGGAATTCCCCTTTACTAGATGAAACTTGGCTGTGGTTGATGATCGTAGATGTGGGTGATCCATTATTAAAACGTATTTGGCATTAATAGTGCAGAAAGCAAGCGCTTCCTCATTTACTACACGTCCATAAGCTCCCCGATGGTGCTTCGCTACAGGCCAAGACCAGGCCTCTGAGCCGAATTCCCGCTGATAAGTGGACAGGAACCAAGCTAGTAAATCACACTAAACCAGCAGGAGGAACCAGGAGATGGCCTGAGAACGTCTTATGAAACGCATGGAAGGACATGTCTCAATAATCTCGGTGAACCGCACCATATTTGATTTCAAAACTGATGTAACTGAAAACACTTGGATTAATAAAACACCAAGAGGGGAGTTAATGGAAAGCAGAGCGATGAAGTTCAAAAAATATCACACAGTCTGCCAATTCTGCCTCCCTCCTCCCCCTCATTTCTTGTTAAATCTACAGATGCGGGGTTACGCTGTTACTGGCCGTTACTACAGCCCTCACCCCTGCGTGTAACTTATTCACTTTTCAAGGTGTCAGGCTTGTCAAAAATCCGAGATGAAAAAAAGAGAGAGAAATTGACTTTGTGGCCAGCGACACCTCCAGATATGAGCACATTGTTTGAGTTGGGAATTCCAGGAATTCCAAGTCATTATTTTGAGCGATCTGCATCCCTGCCAAGCGAGCGGAAAGAAGCCAAATAGGCTCTCTCCAAGAGGCAGGGTGTGCTTTAGAACTCTACCCTTACTTTCTCTTAAGCCCTCTTTCATTGGCCCGCCCCTCACACGGCCAAACAAGGCCGTGTCCTTTGAACCCCTTAAACTCTCACCCCATCGTTCTCATAAGTGCATACCTTAAACAACAGGGCGTAAGAACGCACTGATGCATCGTGGATGGTGTTTCAACTGCATCATATTCGGAATGTCTGAACTGATTAATATTAGAGATGCCCTGATCCATTTTACTCCCCCCACCCCCCATCAGATCCAAGTACTTGAAGAGTCAGGATGGACAGTGTATCAAATATGTATTAAGTTTTTTAATGTTCCACTGCAGGATGGTTCCACGCT
Organism: Salminus brasiliensis; assembly: GCF_030463535.1. Lineage (NCBI taxonomy): Eukaryota > Metazoa > Chordata > Actinopteri > Characiformes > Bryconidae > Salminus > Salminus brasiliensis. The sequence continues at coordinate 29,534,624 of NC_132891.1, read as the reverse complement.
AAGAACGCTCCTCATCCGCGTGGTGTCAATAATATCAGCCATAGACAATGCCAGACAGTGCTCTACTAGAACACAGCAGTGAAAACAGGGTCAGGATCAGAACTGGATCAGACCTACAATAGCAAATACTTGAGTCGCAAAGCAACGGATCGGATTGGGACATCCCTAAATATTTAGCAGTCAACAGAACAGAACGCTACTATGTGAGCATGTGAATTCAGTAAATTTTTAAAACCAACTCTGAATCATGAATAAGAAATCGAATCAAACTGTGTATTGTTTAGAGAATTGAAAGCAGTGAGGTCAAAGACTTTCATCCAATTACACATTTCACTGTAGGTACTACTGTTTATCAGATCCAGAATCCAGAAAAGTATTCAATGTTTTTTAAAGCCTAATGTCTGTTTTTTAATTCAGTCATTTTCTTACCAATAGAAAACTCAAAAGAACCCACCGGTGCATTTAAATAAAGAATTACAGTCAAAGTGGGTTTGAGTCCTCTCATATTCTCATAGCATATGATGGTATTTTATTGTACTGTGATACATTTCATTATAATGATACACAATATGCTTCTCTTAGCATATCAAGAATATCGTCAGAGCTTAAAGAACATTCATTATTATAAACAGTGTAATCAGCCTGCTTTAATTAGACGAATATCTGAATATCTGTCACTACAGCTACTGATGCATTTTGTCTGCGTTCACGTGTGTCTTGATAAATGCTATTTTAATCTTACTTTGGGTGCTTGAAGTTCTTGAAGGTGATGTGTTAAAAGCTGGAAAAATGGGCAAGCGTAAGAATCTGAGCCAGATTAGGGTGACTATATGGCAGGGTCAGAGCATCTATAAAACATCAGGCAGGTCTTGTTGTTTGCTCCTGATATGCAGTGGATAGTGCCTACCAAAACTGGTCCAAGAATGGAACTACCTGTGAATCAGCGACGGGGTCATGGGCACCTAAGGCTCATTGATGCAATCCATGAAGGCCCCACCTCACAACTTACAGGACTTAAGGAATCTGCTGCTAACATCTTGGTGTCAAATACCACAGGACGCCTTCAGAGGTCTTGTGGAGTCCATGTGGAGTCAAGTGCTGAGATCTGTTGTGGTGGCACAAAGAGGACCCACTCAATATCAGGAAGGTTTTAAAGTGGCTGACCGATGTAACTCACAGTGAGAGTCAACCTGGCTAAAAGTACTTCTTGTATTTCTTGTAAAATTTTGATATGACCTCTTTCTCTTTGGGTTTACTCTATCAAATATATATTACTTTTTTAATGTTCCACTGCAGGATGGTTCCACGCTAAGGACAGGAGGTAATATTCTGTTACCTTCTAAGAACGCTCCTCATCAACGTGGTGTGAATAATATCAGCCATAGACAATGCCAGACAATGCTTTACTAGAACACAGCAGTGAAAACAGAAGGATCAGAACTGGATCAGACCTAAAATAGCAGATACTTGAGTCCCAATGCAACGGATCAGATTGGGACATCCCTAAATATTTTACCTTCGAATAGCTCTGTGAGATGTAATGACTTGCCTTGATGTAAGCACACAACCAAAAACACGCATGGGAAGGCAGAGATAGCACAGCTGTACCTACTCTATTTGATGTCAGCTAGATGTTGCCTACTTTAGTGGATGTTTGTTAGATGTTCTTATATGTTAGGTGTTAATCACGCTACTTGATGTCAGATGTTTCCTATTCTGCTTAAAGTTAGCTAGATGTTAACTATTCTAGCTGATGTTAGCTAGTTGTTAACTATTCTAGCTGATGTTAGCTAGATGTTAACTATTCTAGCTGATGTTAGCTAGATCTTAACTACTTTACCTAATGGCAGCTAGCAAGCTGTTAACTACCAGTTTGTAAGTTAGATACAGAAACAGTTAGAGCTGGGCAATATGACATTATTTGATCGTACTGTAATAAGTTTTGTTCTTGTGGTACACAATATGCCGTCATGAGTGCATCGTGGATATCGCCAGTGCTTAAAGAGCACTGATTACCTGCACTTTTCATTACAAAGAGTGTCATCAGTTTTATTTAATTAAATAGAATTATTATATTATCATATTTTGAGGGAAAATCACAGTACTCAGTATGGGAGAGCATTTGGATTGTAGTTTATAAAAATGTTACGCTGTTGGTGCTTTTTGTGAAATATTGTGATAATATTTTTCCCAATAACATATATTGGGAAAAATGTCTTTAAATAGCGTGATATAATTTTTTTCCATATCGCCCAGCTCTAGAAACAGTACAAACTTGCTAGCATGTTAGTGTTTTCAGAGAAGAAAGTGCCGTGCGTAGAAGATGACGAGTCCTCATCAGCATCCAACGCTGTACTGGTTAGCACAGTCCCTATTAACTGTTACTCATCCCAAACGAAACCCTACCAACCCTACCTTAAAGCTACTCGACTATGAAAATGAGTTGGAACACTCATCATTAATATAATTGGTATAATAACAACATCAACAGAAAATGCTGTTTCATTAAACATTAGACACTTAAACTGTGTGTTGCTTTCAGTGCAGTAGTCGAGCACTTGAGACGTTTAAGCATGACGGCCTACTTGTTAAGTTTGTTTACACCTGGTCAATTCATGTGACTAGTATCTGGATCGTATCCTGATAAAATCCACATTTAAGCTCCGTAGTCAAATCTGAAAAATGAAATCTGACTGCTGTGTGAGACTGAACTTGCAAATTCACTCTCTGCCTGGCAATTACTACTATAAGTGGTTTGAAGGATCGGATTTGTAGCTGGTTTAAATGCGTCTTGGGTGTGGTGTTCACACCTGCCTTTGTAATCCAGGTATAATCCTGATACTCAAGACCCTTGAAGCGACCAGGTGTAAACGGGTTCTCATTTGCTTCAATTAAAAATAGCTCAATTTAAAGTTTAGTATGACAAAAAATATACACGTAAATATTGTATCAGCATAGGCCGCAACGTAATATATCAATACCGTTATGAGAAAAGAAAAAAAGTGGTATTTCATCCTGTAGTCCCTATGTAATTAACAAATCATACAGTAAAACCAAAGTATTAACTCTGTACCTCTCAGACAATCACGCCTGATCATATCTGACGCTCACGCTAATTCCTCAACAGGACCAGCATGAAAAGACAATAGTGTAGGAGTCATGCATGGTATTGTCCACTCGTCCGTCCTCTTTTAGGATAAACCCAGACTAGAGGATAATGAGAGTAGAGGTTGACAAATGCATTAGAATTGTCACCAACACACAATTCTTTGGGTTACCAGGAAGATCAGAGTTGGACAGAGTTCAACTGCAGTCCAAGAAGCTGTTCAGATGTTTGGAGAGTTGGACTGTGTCAAAGTGTGGACGCTTGTGGAGGTCCCATCATGTTTTAAGGCCACCGCTGAGAAAATGACGAGGGATGCGCCCCGATACAGCCCAAGGCCCAAACGTCTTCTCTGATCCCGATACATGGGGACTAAATGCACCTGATCTGGCATTACGGAGAAATGCAACACTTATTGAATATTTTAGAAATCATAAATGCTTTCAAACCATTATCTGACCATACGACTACGGCTCCAGTGTCACTGTGCATACCTAAGACTGACTCTTTTCACTCCAGTCATGGTGGCTTGCTCATCCGCCACTTCAAAACAACCCCCAGAACTCTCCGCTCAGTCCAGCCTGCTCTTTTCATCCTTATTGGAACGGCTGATAAATTGCTCCACATGTTTCTGTCCCCACATTCGCCGCACTGGTATTTTGCTGTCTCTCGCCGGGATGATGACCTTGCCAGGACATTCAACTCTGCACCGATAATGCAGCAGCCCACTTTGTCCAGAAGTGCAAAACGACACACACCAAACATGAAAATGCTCCAGACTCCAAAACCCAGGGTGTTCAGCCTCAAAACTCCAACTTCCAACAGCTCTGCCCAAAACTGCTGACCCCATGTGACAAGCCTTATGTAGCCACCACAGTTTCATCAGCCTGCACAGAGAGAGACACGCTTCTCTGGAAACAGGGGACGTTAAATAGCCCTTATTCATTTCTGTCATACCCAGATTAACACGGGAGTTAGGCTGCTCCCCAAACAGGAGGCGTGCTTTCGTTTTTCCTCCCTGACTGAAGCTTTTCTAACGCATTTAACCCGTTTTATAAACCAGATTAAAGGGATGTAAGATGCAATACTGCAATTTTATATCGTATTTACTACTTAAACATCAGCAAGCCAACGTTTCCCATCCTCGTAGTTCAGACTGAGTCGGGTGGGGCGAATCACTTCCAACTCAAATAAAACTCAAATAAAACATTTTTACCCGGGTTTGGTTTGGTTAAAGCAGCTTTCTTGGGAAATGCTAATTGAACAGCTTGTTCTAATCAGCTCCTCGCTGAAGACGCCTTTCACTCAGCCTCCAAACATCACGGCTCCTAAACCACCTCCGGACCTCCCGACCGCAAAAGCGGGAGATAAAGCCTCTCTTCCCGGCTACGGTCTCTTCAGCGTCCCGCTGTACGGAGCTCCGGTAGCGGCTTCGGTTGCTCAAGGACACTGCAGCTTCACTCTCTCTCTCTCTCTCTCTCTCTCTCCCTCTCTCTCTCTCTCCCCCAGCACTTCCCCACACAGCCTGGCCCTCAGCCCGGCGAGCTTTTTATATTCCGCTGCTCGGAGAAGAAACGTCAAGATAACGGGTCGTAAAATAAGCTCCCGTCGTCTCCGTTTCGGTTTTACCTTTTTGCCGGTCCTGCTGCCCGTGTAGCCGTGGTGGTGGTGGTGGTGGTGGTGGTGGTGAGGGTTCGCTGCCACTGTCCTGGGCGGCGCGGAGAGCAGCATGGTGTTTTTCCTCTCTCTCGAGCAGCAGCAGCTCGGCGGAGTCCACGGCTCGGCTAGCGGAGCGCCACGGCGGGCAGCTGACGTCACTCAGCCGGGGAAAGCGAGCTTGAGAGAGAGAGAGAGAGAGAGAGAGAGGAAGAGGGAGAGAGAGAGAGAGAGAGAGAGAGAGAGAGGAAGAGAGAGAGAGGAAGAGAGAGAGAGAGAGAGGAAGAGAGAGAGAGAGACAGAGAGAGAGAGAGAGAGAGAGAGAGAGAGGAAGAGGGAGAGAGAGAGAGAGAGAGAGAGAGAGAGAGAGAGAGAGAGGAAGAGAGAGAGAGAGAGGAAGAGAGAGAGAGAGAGAGAGAGAGAGGAAGAGGGAGAGAGAGAGAGAGAGAGAGGGAGAGGAAGAGAGAGAGAGAGAGACAGAGAGAGAGAGGAAGAGAGAGAGAGAGAGAGAGAGAGAGGAAGAGAGAGAGAGAGAGAGAGAGAGAGAGAGAGGAAGAGAGAGAGAGAGAGAGAGAGAGAGAGAGGAAGAGAGAGAGAGAGAGAGAGAGAGAGGAAGAGAGAGAGAGAGAGTGTACTTTTCCACTGCGAACATTTTTAATTTACTCCACAGTGAATAGCTAATGTTAATTAAAAAATATATATATACTCACCATGTTTTCCCCCTTTTAATCATTATTGTAATAATAATAATTATTATGATTAACTACATTAAAAAGTAAAGCTTGTATTTATTTATTTGTTTAATAATTTATGTATATCTTTTTCTGAGGTAGAATGAGTTTACAATTTATTTGTTTGATTGAGAAATTGTATCTAAATAACCAACACACGGCCCAAAAAAAATATATAAATATATATATATATATATATATATATATATATATATATATATATAATTTTTTATATTTATATTTTATAATTTTTTATATTTATATTTTTTATATAATTTATAGATATATATATAAGTGTGTCACCGGTGTCTACAGTCAAGCAAAGACACCTTCAAACCTTCAAAAGCTTTGCAGCTGACCACATGGACAAAAACGAAAGCCTTGTGGAGGAAAGTTGTATGGTCCAACTGTTGCATGTCAGCGTGGTGGTGGTAGCATCATACTCTGGGCTGTTCTGCTGCCAAAGTGGATGGAATAATGAATAATGAAGATGGTGGACGACCTCAGCTAGATGGTTCGAACTTGGATCCAACTGGGTGTCCCAACAAGACAACTACCTCCAAACACACATTAGAGATGGTTATGCAATTGATAAAGCAGGCTAACGTTAAGATTTTGGAATGGACTTCCCAAAAACACATCCGGAAAGCCAGAAACTTGCTGATGACAACCAAAAGCATCTGGTCAAGGTACAATTTGCTAGGGACACTTTATACTAACTGGCCTGTAAGATTGTAGTCTTACTGCATTCGTGTCCATCAGTGGTGCAACAAACTACCCCCTAAACTCCACACTGCATAGTCTCTCAGTTCAGTAGTCTGTAGACTCACTTCTTATGCACTTCTTTTATGCATATGTGTCACAGGAAATGCTCTGAACATAGTGTAGGCTAATATTAATAACAGAACCTACAAGAATTTGAGCACACTATTCTTTGCGGAGCTGCTTCAGTTCTGATCTGTATTTATTCTGATCTGGTTTTTGGGAATTTTGCACGGACAGCGTTTTAGATCACTGTCCTGCTGCAGAGCAAAATACACGTTTCAGGTTCATTTCATGGACAGATGGACAGAAAGGTGAATTTATCTAATACAATATAATACAGTTGCCTCAATAATAAGTAGTTCAGGTCCTGAGGCAGGGAAAGAGGAGAGCTCCACACCGCCGCACTACCACCACCATGTTTAAATGTTGGCCAATGTTCCTTCTATGAAATGCAACATATGTTTTATTAGGTTTAGGGAATGCCCAGGTGCTTTTTTTTTTTGCAGATTTGATGAGTGCTTTCTCGCCTGCTGCTCTTCCACGAACACCACCTTTTCACAGTCCCCTTCTTACTGTGGAGTCATAAATACTGACCTTAGCTGAGGCCCTGCAGTTCCTTGGCATCTTTGTTGACTGCCTAGATGATTTGTCGCAGTGCCTTTGGGGAAATTCTGACAGGTCAGCTGCTCCTGGGAAGGTTCACCAATATTCCTATTATTCTCAATTTGTTAATAATGGCTCTCACTGTGGTTCAGTGCCCTAGAACCTTATGTCTTTAACCTTTTCCAGGCTGATATGGTTGGTGACATTCAGAACTGGATGGCAAATGTAAAAGGTAAAGGTGCGTTTAACAGTTAGTAGGACTGGCTGCCTGCAAGCCTGGCTGCGTTCAGTCAGCTGAATCTCATTACCAATTATCATTGTTTGCACGTTCAGTAAGTCCCTCTGGATAAGAGCATCTAAGAGCTAAGAAAGTGACTAAAGGTTGACTGAACTGGAAAGTATGAAGAAGGATTTGAGTGGATGGAAGTGTTTTACTGTCATGTTGCTTCAGTGTGGAAGTCATTTTTTCCTTTCATTAACTTTGCTAGGTCTACAAGTGCAGCACTGAATGTATGGTGATGTGAGGTCAAAGGTGTCAGAAGTATTCACATTCGTTACTCAGGTAGGAGTGGAGATACTAGGGTTTAAAAAGACTTCTATAGAAGATGAAGTATCAACTTAAGCTTTTTACCCCAGTAAAAGTGTAAAAGTACTGGTTTCAAAACTACTTAAAGTAGAACAGTAAAAGTAATGTAAAGGAAAGCAGAGGCCAAAAGCTTAGGCTGCGCCACAGGGGCCTATAGTGCACTACCCCCCCTCCCCCAAAAAAAACTTTTTCTAAAAGCCATAATGAGGAAAATGTTCTATTAAAATGTTCATGTTAAAAATGTTGGGCTGCACTAGGCTGCCTGTTAAGCTGCAGATCTGCTGCATTTTAGTAATATCAGATATATTAAAGGAGCGTCTCTGTGCAGTACTGAGCATTAATGTGTGTTTCATGAAGGGAAAATATGATGAGTAGTTGCCTATAAGTTTTGTAATGGTGCAAAAAGTCAAACTTCAGAGGCATATGATCAATAACCTGTATTGGAATGTAAATGTGGAGCTTATTTGGGACATTTCACTCAGGTTCTCTTGAGTCTCTGCCATGGACATCTTCATACTAGGCTACAAACGTCTGCTGAGTCCTTGCTTGAATGCGATGGATCGCTTACAAACCAATTGGGTGTCAGAAGGGTATATGTTTATACTTCTCATCCAACCACAATCAGGTTTTGAATAATCCATTTCACCCATAATGACCGCTCCTAACTACCAGGACATATACCCACAGTGCATATGCAGAGCTCTTGAGGAGTTTTCATGTGAAGTAGCGTGTGAAATTCATGCTGACCTCAGTTATTTGTACGCAGGTGCATGAAGCTTGTGCACACCTGGCATAGAGTGGGAGGCTGGAGGGCCGGGACCGGTCCATCTGCCAACAAGGCCGGTCTCATCTGCAAGCCGTAGAAATACTGCGGATCGTGAGTCAGCCCAGAATGGAGCCAGCTCCAAACCGCTAGCTCACCTCACCACAGCCAACGGCGGCGAGAGAGGCTTCATCAGACGAGCCATGGGCGGCTCGTGTGGGAGGAACGCTCGGTTGAGGCTCGAATTCTTTTATTAGTTGACTGCAGATGTTGGGCCTCAGCGAGCTCCTCCCTTCCAGCCTTGTTCCACACAAAATTCTCTGGCAGTCTCTTTGACGGTTTGTGTTCTCAGAAAGTGTTGGCGGGGCAAACGCGGAGGCAGGCTGCAACACCAGTTTTAGTTATGTACCGAAGAAAAGAAATGAGAGCCCACTGAATAGTTGTAAAGCAGGCCACACTGACATCAATGAGATCTCAGGCAGTTGCATTAAACATTACTCTGAATGATGTGTAATACTGCTAAATTCCATGCAAAAGTTTAGGGACCCCATCAGTTTACCGGTTCGTTTTCAGTAAAAGCGGTTATTACATACAGGTTATCCATCTTTCTGTCAGTTTATCAAAAGATTCCTCAGACGTCTCTGAATCTTCAGGTTTCGGTGTTTGCAGTGTCCACCTTTACCTTCTATTCTTTTCAGGAGACCCAGTTGCAAATTTTTGCAATTTTTCCTCAGACTTTGTCAGAAGCATTGAGGCATTTTCTGCTTCTCGCCTTCCAGATCTTCTCAAACTGATGCTGCTGTCTGCACTCTGAGGTGGTCAGTCCATTGTTCTGAGATCCTCAGCGGCTTCACCAGGCTTATCGACAGATAGTGCTGATCAGCTCTGCATCCTTGCAGATGCACAGCGTCGGGTTGCCTTCTCATAGTTAAAGGATCTGCTTGATTAATTACTTTATGCTATTTCAATTAGCATGCTAACCTGTGATCTACACAGTCATATCAGAATATTATGAACACCCCTGGTTTGGAATTAGCTTGGCCCATTACATCAGCTCCACTTACCATATAGGAGCATTTTGTAGTTCTATAAATACACACTGTATCCATCTGTTCCTCTGCATACTTTGTTAGCCTCCTGTCACCCTGTTCTTCAATGGCCAGGGCCTCTCTGGCCCACCACAGAGCAGGTAGTACTTGGGTGGTGGGTCATTCTCAGCTCTACAGTGACACCGACATGGTGGTGGTGTGTTAGTATGTGCTGCGCCTATATCCGTGGTCACAGGAATCTGCCCACTGGACGCTGTTGGCTGGATATTTGTGGTTGGTGGACTGTTCTCAGTGCAGCAGTGACACTGAGGTGTTTAAAAACTCCAGCAGTACTGCTGTGTTCCACATTAACACACCACCACCATGTCAGCGTCACTGCTGAGCTAAGAATGACCCACCACCCAAATAAGTTATATGTCTGATAAAATGGGCTAAGTTCATTCCAAACCTGGGGTGGTCATAATATTCTGATATGACTGTGTAAGAAGCGACGTGTAATTGTGCCGAGTGATCACTTTGATGGGAACGTTTCCCACATGAACAGCCCCCCTCGAGGCCCTTGGAGGTGCTCTGGCTTGAGGAGGAGGGGGAGGGAAGTTTGCTATGGTAGTCGGTGGGGAGTGGGGAATATCCTCAATGTTTGTGCATGCCTCAAATTCCTCAGGTGTTGTCAGCATGGCCTACGCGGCAATTACCTCCATGTGAAAACATGCACCGCATTCAGCTACCTACCTGCATCCACTCATCCAAAAACCCATCAATCTACTGCTTATCAATTCATATGTAAGAGACGTGACCCTGCTTGTATAGCAAATGTACAGAAAATGGACCTGCCTGTATGTTTGCAAAAAAATTACCCACACTATATTGAACAATGGTTATAGCACTAGCAATACCTTTGATATTCTCAGAAAAGCGTATAATGGTGTAATTTATGACAATAATAATAAAAGCTGCCCACCCCTATACTGGCACCCCAGTAGCATTAACTCTGGTCATGAGTTATGATGTGGGCACACCTTCCACCACTTGTATCCACTGTTTAGTGTCTCATTACAGAGAACAAGATATGAACTTAAGTCCGTGTGTTCTGAAGAGTGTCCCCACAATATAATAATTCATAACCACACGCCAGAAGATGCTGTAGCCACATCTGTTGCTGCACAGTTTGCATTGGTTATCCTCTAGTCCTATATCAGTGGTCACAGGACGCTGCCCCCAGAACGCTATTGGCTGGATATTTGTGGTTGGTGGACTGTTCTCAGTGCAGCAGTAACGCTGAGGTGTTTAAAAACTCCAGCAGTACTGCTGTGTTCCACATTAACACACCACCACCACCATGTCAGCGTCACTGCAGAGCTGAGAATGACCCACCACCCAAATAACAGTTGCTATGTGGGGGTCCTGATAAAATGGGCTAAGTTTACTTCAAACCAGGGGTGGTCATAATATTCTGATATGACTGTAGCAACTACCATGTTCGTGTTGTTCGTGGTGTTCGTGGGAGAGCAGCAGGCGAGAAAGCACTGCTAACCAATGCTCATCAAATCTGAAAAAAAAGCACCTGGGCATTCCCTAAATTTAATTAAAGCATAAGTTGCATTTCATAGAAGGAACATTGGCCAAAATTTAAACATGGTGGTGGTAGTGCCAGTAGCAAGCATGTAATTGTGCCATTAGATTAGAGCAGAGATAGAACCTTCTCCACTGCATGTATTAGGCATTATGTATGTTGGCATTTCCACCAAGGTGTCATATTTATAACCATGTTGTTTAATACCTTTCTGTAAAGGAGAGGTGCCATTAAAAGTGCCATTAAACTCTTAAGAAGGTTTCAGGTACCGCCACTGTCGATAATTTTGACTCCAGAATATCTAACCCAACTACCCTGGATTTTGTTTAAATCAATGGAATTCTGCTGTAAAGGCAGATTCTGAAGAAAGACATTGTTTATACTCAAACACCCTTTTCTTCAGAGCTCCTTCAGAAGCTCCACCCCCAAATTCATGGACATGCATTGAAGGGTGAACAACATGCAAGTGTGCAACCACAGAATCCTCATCACAAGTAAAAACTAGCGAGGGTTAGGAAAATATGATGTTGTAGATACCAGAGAGCAGCACATCACCTCCACACTCTGCTAGTTATGAGAATACGGGTTGCTACGGGAACCAAGACTTGTGATCGCTGCTTTTCCTGTACCCGTGTCCAGGAAACTCTTTGCAGTGTCCAGTTCATCTCTCTATTGTCTGCTCCCTCAAAAACAAACTGGTCCACCTCAGCTGAGTCAAACTGGAGCTACACACACATCAGAAAGGAAAGCACCATCTTAATTTACTACTGGTAAGACTTTAGAAACACAAAGCTGGGGAAGTGAGCGGGGGCAAGGCTAAAAGCTAACCGGCTCCAATCTTGTCAATCTTGCCCTGGCTAACAGGACATCGTACTGTTTACCTTTATCGTAAGGTAAAGGTAAGGTATGAGGTAAATTAGCATTAGTTTCATTGTAAGGCAAAATAACAGGGTTGTAAATAGACTTGTTGAACATCACCTGAGCTTTTTTCCACCCCAACCAAAGTCACATACTTACGGTTTTCAATTTGGCGCTCCGGCACAGCAGTGACTGTACATCACACGACGGTAACATGGCCGCATGGTCGCTGTATAGGTCATAAAAGTGTGCAAGCAACTTTGCTATGACATAGCTTTTTTCCTAGGTCCTTCTGGCCTGCAGAGTGGCGATAGAGGCGGTCAAAGCAAACATAGGCCAAGCTCAATGACATATGCAGGCCAGGGGTGGGGTTTCTCAGGCCTAATTTACGAAACTATCGGTGTGGTTTCATGCCTCAGGGCCAGTAATGTTGGCCCAGCAGTGGTCCCCTCAGTTACAGCTTAGTGACGCAATATGGGCAGGACATTTACACACACACACACACACACACACACACACACTCCAGAGGAAACAGCTCGGTTCTTGCTCTCTCTCATGTCTGAGTCACTTCCTAGGAAAGGGAAACTATAGTATTCTTTAACACCTTTCTGGCACTGCAGGTTTTGCCTTCCTCTCCGCTATGGCTTCTGCAATGTGGTACTGTTTGTGACTCAACAAAGCAGAAAGTGGTGCTACACATACTTAATTAGCCCGTCCTGTCTCGCGAACAAAGCACTACAATGTCTGCGGTCTATCGTCGTCTCGACTGCGCCGTAAATCAGAGCGTGGATTTCTCGTAATTTGTCCTGTCCTGTTCCTGGCTGGCCTGCAGCAGGTTGCAGGAGAGAGAGGGAGTCTGGGAAAACTCTTTGCGTCTCTACCCCGGCTGGGCTGGTGAAGGCCCGGGGATTGTGTGCAGATGTGCTTGGAGGGTGGCCAGACGCTCTGCCCTGAGCGAACATGTGGTCTGGGAATGTTTATGCTGGCACCGTCTCAAACCAACCCCCGCACGATGCACTAGCGCGTCCTGGATGCTACACACTCACACACTTACACACAGGTTTATACACACACAGGGCCTTTCTTTTTGCTTGGACTAATTAGAAGACTCTTAACATTAATACCTGTGTTTGACTTGTCAAGGACTGAGTGACTGTGAAAATTTGGTGTTGGCTGTTTTTAAAAAGAGGATGGCCCATAAATCTAAACCTATAAATTGTTTGGCTTTTGAAATCGGACACAATTAAGGTTTCCAGTGAAAATCTCATTAAATTAGTACACCAAGTACAGCGGAATAAAACTGCTTTGACTTGAGTATCTGCAAATAACGGCATACTTGATCCACATTCTAGCAAAACATCTCAAATAATCAATTACCATGTAGAGATAATGACTTATTCTCTTTAAATTGTGATTCTAAAAATGTCTAAAAATAATCCCTTTTCAATAATGATACATGTCTCTAAATAATCACTTACTATGTTTAACAATGAGTTTTTGGTAATAATAATAAATATTAATATAAATAATAAATCAGTATTATTTATTAGCCCGTTTTTAACTGATAAAATGACAATTTCAGGATTATTATTCATTATTTTAAGTTTTTAAAGCACAATTAGACTTAAAGTTGTGCCAAGACATAAGGTTTTAGAAAATAAGTAATTATTCTGAAAAAGCTACTAAGTCACAAATCTAAGAAAATAAGTCAGTAATTTGAGCTACAAAATAAAACTTTCCAGAAAATAATTAATTAGTCATTAAGCCACAATATTATGAAAATATGTAATTATTTTCCAAATAGGTACATCATTTTAGTTATCATAGGTCACATAATTCAGTACATAATTCATTATTTTAAGCTCTTAAATAAAAATAAGTCATTATTTTGGGCTACAAAAAGTTTCTAAATCAAAATATGTCCTTGTTTTGAGATGTTCACATCACAATTTATAGGAAAATAAGTAATTATTCAGTAATACTGAATCAAAATGTTGAATAAGTACATTTTTCCCAGAAAGGTCACCAATATAAGAAAATACATGTTAATTCTGACATACTACCGTCAGAAACATAGAAGAAGAAAAAACAGTTAATACAGTTAATAACTTGTAGACTCCCCAATATCTGAATTGGTAATATGTTTTAATATATTTACATATAAATCTACACTTTAACTTTGACTGAATAGTTGCATAGTTTAATCTGAAATAAAACTGATACTTAGAGAAACAGAATGAAAAAGACCTTCTTCTGCTCAGTCAGGCAGGAAAGCGTAGTCCCACAGTTTCTCAAGCTGAATCCGAAGAGATTCGGTCACAGCAGCCTGAGGCCACGAGGTTATTAGGCATGCATAGCTGTTATATTGTGTCAGCCAGATTAGCTTGTTTACATGGATTTACAACGGCCTTACAGTGAGCTTTACCATCTCCCGCAGCCTTTCCTCTGTCTGAGACTGAAGGCTGTGGCCAGTGCCACAGATCTGGAAAAAGCTCTTGTTGGTTCACAAGATTGTTTAGCTGGAATTTAAACAGCAGTAACTGATCCATGATCAGTGCTCCAAGAGCCCCGATGAACATGGGCCTTAGAGAGATGCATGTTAGGACACATGGCCAACCAGACATCACTGCTACGCTGTCCACACATGCTCCACATAGCTGGAATTCTCTTGCTTGCAGAATGTGGAGGCTGTGGAGCCCCACAGGCCCCCCAGCAGACCCTCACATACATGGATGTCCTCCTCTCCTCGTCCAGCTGTGAGGGCGTCTCTAGTCTACCGACCGCTCAGAGGCCCAGTGGCGTCTTCATGTGGTCCAGAAAGGGCCGCTTAATTTCATTTTGTGGACTCAGTGTGCGCAAATCCACATCTGTTCTAATCTCCAATGCCTCATTTGCAGGATTATTCATGCGTTCTTTGTTATTCTGGTTTTTAGGCATCTGAAACAACCCTAGTATAAAGGTTAAGATAGCCACACTAACTTTCATTTTAATGCTCATTTTAATTTAGTTGTTAATAAATTTCCTATCCAGCTAAGACTCACATGATTCTACAAGCACTAGGGCTAGCAGTGCTTCCTCTGAGATACATGAAGCGTCTTTTGGAACTGCCACTAAAGCAACGTCATTGGATAATGTGAACAGCCAATTCTTGTTATGTCAGCCAGGACTTGTGTCCAAAATGCAGTGGACTTGTGTGGACGTTCCTTTAAAAAACTGTGTAGCTGAATTTTGAGGCATAGGAAAGACCGTTTTGAGCAGGTGTCTCTGCACAGTAGAACAGTGCACCACCAATCCAGAGCATGCTGGGCCTTTTGTAGTTTGACTTGCTAGATATATGACATTCTTTTCCTTTAGATGATGTTCTTGGTCTTTCAGACCTCAGCTCGACCTCCACCGTTCTTGTTAATTTCTTAATTACATCAAAGAGTACACAACTACCTGAGAGCACTATTCTATCTTCTTATAGCCTTCTTCTGCTTTGTGGGCATCAGTTATTTTAATTAAGTGCCAGGCAGCAGCTTAAACGAGATAATGGCTGCTGATTGTTGGGGCAAACCTTGAGATGCCCAGTTGGGTGAGCTGGCCCTCCATCTCTCCATGCTTCTCTCAGCTTACGTAACAGAATTGGCAGGTGCCAAAAAGCAGCGACTGGCTATCTTCATACGTCTCAGCCTCTCCCAGCACTGCTAACACTGTGTGGCAGGGGGAGTGTCAGCTATTGTGTGGGGATTATAACTGCCTTAACTGGGGGGGAAACAAGCATGATGAATCCATTTAAAAAAAATAAAATAAAATAAACAAAATCAACCAAACATTAGAAATATGTTTTCCCAGAACCCGTTAATTAAGACTTCTCTGAAAGTTCCCTCCTGCTAACTGGTCCAGTACATGCTTGTATTACTGGTTAGCAATATTGGCCTCATGGCTCCAGCAGAAAACTGTAGAAGTAAACTTATTTTTGGTTCACAGAGTATTTTATATATTTTGAGGCAAGCAAAAAAAGTATACTTTTTTATTATTTATCAAACTATTCTGTTGAAATATCTTTAAAAAAAAAAAAGCTCTTTGGACACATTCTTGGACAGACGAGAAGGTAAACAGACCTCAGAGTAACCTCCTCCTGCCCTCAGTGACCTGCACAACGTGAATAAAGGCCTCTGCTGTATATAGATGATGCAAGATACCGTCCTAATGACATAATGACTTAACTCTGTTTAGATTCCCAACACAAGTCCAAGTGCTGTTCCAGGACACATATCGGGCTTGGCTGGCTTTCAATGTAAAGTTTGGATTCCCAATCTCTACCTGACTTCAGCCTCCATTTGGATTACCCTGGACTATAACAACCTCCTCTGAGGGACAGCAGGCTACTCAGAATTTCCAACGCTTGTGACGCACCGTCATACTAAGTGTTGGCGTGGGATTTCAGCTGGCCGCCTCCCCACAGCCACTGTCTCAGTCAGCCATCAGAAGACTGTCCGTTTCTCAAGCTTCAAGCATGATTCTGTGGAGTCGAGGCCAGTTTCTGAGGCTGACCGAGTGAACCGAGCACTGTTAGAAAAGCCTAAAAAGCTTGGGGCTATTTGAGAGCGTCAGGAAAGATGTATGGTGCACAGTGACACCTGCAGGACAGGGGGGTATGGGCAGAAAGGTCTTTCAATTTTTAGCTATTATATATTTTACACTGGCGGTACTTAGAAATAAGTCCTCAAGTCCAGTATGTTGTCGTTTAGTGCTTGCAAATTTTATTTTTGAGAAATTAGAATAAACGTATGGACAGAGCTGTCATTGTTTGGGTTAAGGTTAGTTAAATAAGTGTAAATTCCCCTGATTCCAGATACAGATGCATTTTTAAAAAGTGTCATTGAGTTAAGGGTCTGCTGTCATTTTCTTCCTAACCTCAACATACCATTAATACTTTGCTCAAATAATATAATAAATAATAGAAACCTTGTGTACAAAAGCTACTGTAACAATCTTTACTCCAGCCCTGACCTTAAAGATGATTTCTTCAGATTTTTCTAAAAATTTTCAGTATCATTTCTGTTTTTACAGTTTTCAGAAATGCTTTTGATTTTGTGATGTTCATCACCAAGAGTTTAATGGCACTGTAAAGCTAGTGTATACAATTTCAGTTAAAACATTGTAGTACAATAGTTTACAATAATTACAATTGGATAAAACTTGAATAAAAACCAAATTCACTGCCAAGAGACGCCTCACAGAAAGTTAGTACATATGCCTGAGGCTTGCTTTATAATGTCCTAAAAATGGCCTAAAACAAAAATGTGTAAAACTTATTCAGCACTTAGCATTGAGAGAGACCTTGATGAGCATTATATGGTCAAATAGTCCAAACATTAGAAATATGATTTCCCAGAACCCATTAATTAAGTTCCCTCCTGCTAACTGGTCCAGTATATGCTTGTATTACTGGTTAGCTATATTGGTCTCATGGCTCAAGCAGAAGACGGTAGAAGGAAAGGCTCACAGAGTGTATTTTGGGGCAAGCAAAAAAGTATACTTTTTATTATTTATCAAACCATTTCTTTGAAATATAATTTAAAAAAAAAGCCCTTTGGACACATTCTTGGACAGACGAGAAGGTAAACACATCATAGACCTCAGAGATCAACATTTAGCATATTAAATGGTCATATTCACAATGTACAACATCACAACCCCTGATTTGTCCAGCCATTATTGTAAAAAAACCTGAGTCTGTAATTGTAATTGATTTCTATGGAGCCCCAGAAAAAAAAAAACATTAGGGTAAAAACTCCATGGGTTAATAATGGGTAAAAATCTGCCTGAGAAATTACCTGACTTGAGCTTTATTTTTCTAAAACTAATGATCTCAGGATTATTATCTTGATAATAATATATATAAATAATAATAGATAAATAATCAGGGTAATTTATTAGAAAGAGTCCAGTTCAGTGCCCTAGCCAAAAAACATTGTACAATATATCGTACCAAAGAGCCATTTAAAGGACGTTTTACAACACAACAGACTGTTCCAGAGGAAGGACTTCACAGATATAGCCGAGGCTTTGTTTTTTATTCAGGAGCAGCCCATTCGTGCGGCCGGACAGTTTCTCCCCTGATTACAGACAGATGAAGCTTTCATGGAAGGAGCACCCAGGAGCTCTCGCCGGCAAGGGAGGGAGGACGCTCTAGTCTGTCCAAAGAGAGTCATACTAGAGACTTGGGTTTAGAGGAGTAGTGTTTTGAGTGTTGTTGGTGGAATGACTTGCATCAGTGCCTGTGAGTGTGTCTACAACTGTGGCCTACTCACTATCGCCTACATGTGAAAATCCAGATCACTATATAGGGAACAGAATTCCACAAGGTAGTGACCGATTTCAGGCACCTTGTTATGTGTGTGAGCTTCCTGCTGTAAGACAGGGGGCATCACACAAACAGTCTGAACGTGAATCTTCAATCCTCATGATGGATTATGGGTATTCCATGTGCATTTATGTGTACATGGTTTGTACTGAGCACTATGCTACAGCTTATGGGTTTGGCCTGATCCATCAGTCATGTGACTGAGAACACAATATAACGATGTTGGTTGACAAGCACTGAAACAATGTCTTTGCGTTTGAGGGTAAGTTCGGCATTAAATGCTATAAAGTGGTCAATTTCCAACTTAGTTGCCAACTTTAGGAGACAATAGTGAATGGCGTTGGTGACCTCTATAGGTCAGGTTGGGTAATACACTTTTTAATCTTTTAAAAGTATTTTCAGAGTCCTTACAAAGTTGTCTAGTGTATGGTTAGCACGTTTGCTTTAGTCTGGTTCTCCGCATAGTCCGCTACTGGGCGAGCAGTTGTTACCCACTGCACTACACCATCTAACGCTTGTGCTCTCTTGAAAAATGGGTGGGTTCGAAGAAAGGGTGCAGCATTCTAGACTGTATAACACATACAGATAGGTGTAAATATCAGGTAAAATAAGCTGAAATCTCATATCCATCCCTTGATCTCCAACTCAAATGTGTCCAGTGTATACCAAAAACAAAAGCATTTTCCTGGGTGTTCCAGTTCTTTGGAAAGAGACTGTCTCTAGACTGTCTGCGAGTTCATGGGAACAGCTATTGTCATTTTCCACCATATGGACGTCCACTTCCCCCACCTGAAAGCTTTTAAGATAAACCTTCAAACTTGGCTTCGTTCCTGTGTGTGTGTGTGTCTGTGTGTTTGTGTGTTTTGCTGGTAGACCTTGTTAGTCTTTGTTCTCCTTCTCAGAATAAAATGAGGTGTGTCTTCAGAGAAATGGTGGGGATGTCACGAGCGCCTCTCAGATCAGCACAAAGGAGGTCACGACTTGGGCGCTCTCTTCAGCCTCCTCATCTGGAGCGTTTCAGCTCGACTGGGACACAAAATGACTATCATTTGCTTGTAATGCTTCATTTCATTGCTTCCAAGGCTTTGACATGTTGAGACCAGGTGGAAAAGAGACTGCTGACAAATGGGTTCCATCAGTGGTTTCTGAATCCTGTTCTTGGGACCCCACACTGTGCACTTTTTTGCGCTTTCTCTCATCTAGCACACCTGACTCTGTTCATTAACTAATTAACATGTCATGTGCTAGGAGAGGCGTGTTTGTCCCTTTTTACTCCCAATTTGGTACTGCCAACTCACCCGATAGTAGCTCCCCTAGCACTAGCAATGCTCCCGACACTAGCAGGGTAAGGACATGGCTTAAAAGGGAGGGAGTGGAAGGGAAGGAGTGTCATCTACCCACCCGGAGAGAGCACAGCCAATTGTGCTCTCTCAGGTTCCTGCTACTGATGGCAAAGAGGCATGGCTCGGGTCAATTTTAAATACAATCTTTTTGTGATGTCATATTTATAGTCCCGCCCATTCACGCTGAAGTCATAAGGAGTCTTTCAGCCTGGTCTGCTTTTTGAATGAGCTGATCAGGGAAGTATAAAAAATTGCAGCTTTCAGCAGCCTGCAATAAACCAATCAAACAAGACCAATTGAACTCATCACAACTAATAGAACAAGTGTTTTCTCTACATTCAACACTAAATACACTTTTTATGAAGACTGCAGTTTTAGACTTACACAAGCCCTTAATGGCAAGCATCTTTAGTACTTAGTACTTTTACTGTTATAACCTGCTGCAAACATGATGCATAGCCAGACACCAAGCCTGTTGAAAGGTTCAGCTTCTCCTAGGATTCCTGATACTTGATTGAATCCATCTTGCACTTCACATGCTGCAGGTTTCCGGTGCCAGAGGAAGCAAATCAGTCCCAGAGCGTCACCAAGCCACCATCATGCTTCACTACACTACTGACTTTTCTTGTGCTTTTGGGGCAGTAGAGGCGTAAGGGCACCGAGACCTTACTGTGCAAACTGAAACATTCGTGCCTGCTGCCCTCAAATCTTGCTGCAGGTCTTTTGCAGTCACTCATGTTTTTTTTGTCCATCTGCCTCCTCAGAAATCTGGTGGCAGCAGGTGATAACTTTCCCTTTCTGCCACTTTGAGGTAGCGTAGTCAGTGTTCCTTTAACTCTGAAGTTGTGAACTCTGCTTCCAGCTCTATCTCTAGGAACACTCAGTGCCTTTACTGTCCATATGGATCCTCTTCCTTGTTTGCACAAGGCAGTGATCTCAGAACTTTTTGGCTTAGCCTTATTTCGAACATTCAGTCAAGCGTCACAGTCAACAAACCCCTCGCCAGTCCAGGTATTAGATGTGATTTATCTTAAGCACACCTGGTGCAACCAATGAAGCCTTTGATATGCCACCTGATTTGCTAAATGTGAACACTTCTATTCAGATGGTTATGTAATTCTGAGACTGCAGTCATCATTAAAAGTTGGATTTTTTACATTTTGCTAATAAATCCAATAACTTAAATAGTTTCAATTGCAGCTGTACCACATTTCAAAATGTCTTATTTAAAAAAGAATGATATGGACCCTTTAAACTATTTACATTATTGTTGTATCTTGAAGCTCCATACAAAATGTCAATAGTATAATTTACTCTAATATCCAATGCATACTAATGTACTACCTGTGTATTAACTTTGACAGCAAACCAAAATAATTAAGGGTTAAACTGAAGTGGTGTAGGACAATTTCTTACATAATATTAGCATCATAATAGGACCATGGAAGGTAGAAGGTGGGGGGATCAGAGAAGGATGGGGGGTGTCTTAGAATAGTCTCAGAATAATGGAGGAACCGCATGTGTTTCTATTGTTTTCTCAAAGTACTTTCATGACTATTGTCCTAGGCCTTGACTGGGACCTTACATAAACTTTGAGGTAGAGCAAGGCAAATAATAAGTGCATGTCCAAAATCAGCCTGGACCATTTCTCACCATAACTTCAACCTCTGGAGGAGAGCCAGCATTTTTATGGCACTTCATTTTTTACCCATTGTACATCAATCTTGTGAATTTAAATAAATGTTCAATACAAATGTATTATTTCACTATTAAACTTTTAACAGTGGAAATGGCTTAGCATGGGCACTCTATGACCAATCTATGTGAGTGTTATGCACTGTGTGACACATTTTACTTATGACATTTAATTTTGGTCCCCTGGCAGACACCCCCAGCCCTCACTCAAAAAAAGAAAGAAAAGAACAAATATGCTATTATGTTGTGTTTCTTGGATTGGTCGAGGTTGGTTGGACAGTATTAAGGCACTAAACAGCTGAATATCAATAAGGTAAGTGCGTTGAATCATCAATCTGACATGAATGTATTAGGAATTAAACTTTAACCTAGTCTATTTAAAACAATCAGTATAATTTGAGGCAAATTAAATCAGATTCTTTAGTTTCTACTTTTTACGAATGACGACAAATATAGATAATGGCTAGTTAATCAGCATCCTGAGCTCACTAATGCTCTTGTTGCTTCTGGCTTTCTTGGGACAGCAGGGGCAGGAACTGCAACAAAAGCAGGATAAACTCTTTTTAATACCCTTGATTTCAGAAGAAGACATTGAATGAGCAAGTGCCCCATACTTTTGTCTATTTAGTGTATTTTCTGTTTGCCAGTTTTGGCTCCTTTTCTCTCTCTCTCCACTCCTCTTGTTTCTGAAATCCTAAATTGCTAACCATTCTCTTTAGCTAATGTTGGGCAGGTCACACGATATGCACACCTGCACAGTCAGGGGCGCCATGTGGGGGGGAGGGATTCCAAGGGCCTGCGATTGAAACTATTAAACTTTAATTGTTCTTACAGTATTTATTTTAAATGTTAAGATGTTTTCTTTTATTTTTCTTGTTTGGCAATAAGTAAATATCCAGAGCCTCTGTACTGCCTGATTTGCCTCCCCATTTCTTTTTACATGGAATGGTTCAGTCCGCCCTCAAAACAGGTTTATATGTAAGGATAGAGATATATTAGAGATTTGTAATTGTATGCAGGGCACTGTGAGGGAAGGGAAGCATCAGGTTGCATTTAAAATAGAAATCTGGAAACAAAGACAGAAGCGAGAAAGAGAAGGGTGATAGTATGTCATCCGATTTTTTAGGAAGAAAGGTGGGTGTAGTCTGTGATTGGTGGAAATTAGTCTGTTAGCTTAGTCCGTAATAAAATGGCTAGTTAACAAGCTAACAAGCTGTTGGATCATCCAACATCCTCAACCTCTTGTTGCTGAATGCAACCAAATCTTCACAGCAGTGCTCCAAAATCCAGCAGGATAAACTCCTTTAATACCCTTGATTTTGGGAGAAGGCATTGAATGAGCAATACTTTTGTCCATATAGTGTATTTACTCTTTGGCACTTTTGGCTTTTATGCTGCTCTGTGTTGGTTTTCGCTGGTCTAGTGTTGGTCTTGTGCTGGTTTAGCTGGTCATCCCATGTCAGTTGTCCAGCATAACAGCATCCAAAGAATAACATAAGCTAATTTGTTAGTGACCAGCCATACAGGTGTAGAATGTCTTTTTCCAGTGGGCCACTACTGGTAGGTACTCACCACAAGAGCCTTCCACAAGCCTTTTAGAGATGCTCTGTCCCATTCGATTGGCCAAAACGATTTAGCCCTTTGTCGAAGTCACTCAGGTCTTCACGCCTGACCATTTCTCCCTTTTATCTGCAAACCCCTATGGTGGGATGAGAGGGAGATCAAACAGAGACAACAGTCACCGGTACACATAGGCACCTGTCCACAGATAAAGTAAACACAAACCTCTGAGGGTACATTTACATGGCTTATACCATTGTGGCTGTAGAGTACCCCTATTATTCTGACAGCTAGTAGCATGCAGTGACCGTTCTCACCACTGGGAGGCAGCATTTCATACATCTAAGAAACCAGACAAAGGAATCTCACAGTGACCATAACCGAAAATTCAGTAGACTGTGTTTGTGCTTCCACATGCTACGATTCTCCTCTTAGACTTAGGCCCAGATCCTACTATTTTATCTATCCATCCATCCATTCCTGTGAGGTCCATTTACAGCTTTTATGTTGTTCCGTTTAACCCCAAGAACCATAATGTATTCTTACATGACCATTTTCTAACCTCTCTTTATCCCTTTTAATTGTAGGCTGCTTTTGTTACTGTACTTTTAAGGCTGGAATATGTAAATGACCTCTGTTCTGATTGGCTACCCTGTATTGTCCCTTATTCCAAAATAAGTTCAGGCTGAAACCCTCCTTATGACTTGAGCTGAACTGAAACTGTGACCTCACAAAAACAGTGAAGACAAAACAGGCTATTTTTAATAAAGGACTGTATGGACTGGAGGGTGAAGGGTACGCTTTAACGCTTTTACGTTTGTTCCCCCCTTAAAAAAGGGAGGGAAAAGTGTTTTTCCACAATGTTGACCCGTTAACTTGGGAGTGGAGTACTCGGCACGCATTTGCTCAGTTTTTAAGGGAAACGGCAGCTCTGTGAATTCCAAGATGCTGTTTGTATTGTGCTTAATGTTCACATCTGTGAAACATTATGCAAGCAATTCCCGAAATGTCGGAATGTGCTCACTTGCACAATAGTCAACCAATTTAGCGGGACTCTTTTCCTAAACTGCATGCATTACGGAAAATGCACTGGAGGAGAAAGTTAATTTCTTTCTTTTCAGAACGTAGTGGATTATGGGCTGAATTTGCCGAAACCAGAAGTGCCTAAGTAAAAAAAGAATGTTTAAAAACCTGGAGTGCCAAACTTAACTCCTTCAGAACCACTGCTTGCAAAGGTCTGCCCCCTGCCTCATTAAACACACATGATTCTACTCTTACTAGCAAGCCCCATTAGCAAGGCTTCATGAGTTGAACTCAAAGGCCACAGCCTATCTTGATGCTGTCTAAACTGCTAGAGAGAGAGTTCAGTGTGATCCTCGCTCTACCCTCTAAGAATAACCTTTGAGTAGCCAAAAGGCAGAGTGAACCACAGGGCTTTAGTCGGCTGCACAAATGTATTCTATGGGGCCATGGTGTACAGATCAGGGTGAAAGCAGCTGAGAAAAAAAAGAAAGGTTCATTCTACTTTTCTCATGCAGCCACAGTGTTACGCCTCATTCGTGACCAAGTGGGAAGTAGGACAAATGGGAGAAAAACATTAGAATAGCTCTCCAACTCATAATTCCTGTTCTGAAAACTCAGTTTCTCAAGCGCTCTGGCTTCTCAAAGTGGCAATTCTGTGATGGCATGGTGGCACCCTTCAGAACAAGAAGTAGTAGAGCGGTTGAAGGTTGAATGTTAGGCTATTTGTGTAGTATACTGCTAAATGCAGGATGTGTGCATGTCATTTCTGGCGCTATATTAAGAGTAAATCACCATAACCCACATACAAGAAGTTGTTTGCCTAGTGCTTAATTTATTCATAATGTAGGTTATGGTGGTTTACCATTAGTATGGTGCCACAAAATAACATGAAAGGAAACAGTTTGATCAGTAATTGTGTACAGAATGACTAATCTTTGCAATTATCCAAGTATTTTTCTGTATTTAGCTGTATTGTACACATATATATCATACATGCACACACACACACACACACACACATATCATACACAAACAGAAATATATACCAATATACCAAGGTTGGCCTACAAAGCCTTCCAAATGCTCTTTAAAATGGTTGTTTTTTGGGCTGTGTCAATGTTACACCATAAAATGACCAAACTCTGAACTGGAGCTCTGTAGAAACCTTATGACTTTCTGAATGTGAGTTGGATTCTTCCCAGTTATCACCTGGTCAGGAACACAGCATTAGAAGTTTCAGTTCCCAGTTGTCGTAATTGCAGCGTCGGAAGTAGGGAAATGCTACTCTCTGCAGGGCTGTGGTCCAGAGGGAACCTGGTTGGACGTCCATGTTCATAATCACATGTTTGAACTTCTATGGAGGACTTGAGGCCTACTGGACACAAACACAATATATGTCATATTCATGTCGTCAAAAATATTGTTTTATCTATGTATATCGATTCTGAACTTTATAACAGTGCGGATTCTCATTTACCTACAGAAAACTGCAACATTTAGGTCAAAAATGTTCATGAGTTACATAAATGTGTGCTCAAGCAGCTTTTGGCTGAAGTCCTTTTGGTGAAGCCATTGTTTATTAGAAAACGACTGCAGTGATTGTTCAGAAGAAGTAAATAGCTATTTATTTAGCTATCTATCTATGTTATTTTAGTATGGAATATTGTACCATATCTATGGCTTTTTTCTGTCCTGGCACAGGTGGCACGAACTTCGCCTGGGTGTGCGAACGGCAGATATGCTGACCGAGGCCTTTTGTGTTTAGTAGTATTATTGTACTATTGTATCCTGTATATAGCTAATTCCATTATATTTACAACACACATAAGCTACCGGACAAAAACATACGTGATAAAAAGTTCTACATATTGTTCACTAGTTAGACACAATACATTCCTGATTTTTCCCATACAGCTAGCTAAAATAGCGCTAGATTTTATTTAGGTTTTTATCTCTTAAGTTATGTTAACTACCACATTTACACCTGCAAATCATTTAATACCGAGTTTCCCAACACCCTCCTTCACGCACACAAAACATTTGACCAGCCTACAGCCTAAATTTGCTCAGAAACGTAAAACATTATCAGACACTACGAGTGTCTGCAGTAGAGCCAAAATGGCGGCGCAGCTGTGGCGGTTTCCCTCCGCTGATAGAGAAAGAGAGCGCAGGGGCGGGAAACTGCCCCGCGCATGCGCAGGAGCGAGCGCCCCGCGCAGCTTTCGCAGCGACGTCATCGAGCAGTGTGCTGTGGAGAGGCTCGCGCACATTCGTTCACTTGCACGCGCGCGCGCACACACACACACATACACACACACATACACTCACATTCACATTCACAGCTACGTACACACACACAGCACAAACCAGCGGCATCGCGGGCGGCGGGACACAGCAGAGAAAGGAGGCTTTTATTTTATTTTGTATTTTTTTCTTTTATGGGAACGACCCCCGGCGCTACTGAAGACCCCCGGTACACGCTGTTTTTTTTTTTTTTATCGCGGTCTCGCGTTGAGCCGGTGCCGTTGAAAAGCGTAGCGCGAGCGGGCTTGATTTTATTTCCATGTTGTTTTCCTTTTAAACCGTGTGATTTTCAGCGCTGGTCGTTAACATACATGACCGCGCTGTCCCACACCGCGGCTTGAAAAAGCCCCCCCCCCCCCCTTCAGTCTCCTTCTCAGACCGCTCCTGCACGAATTCAGACCCCCTTTTTAGGCTTGTGCTGGCCGGTGGAGGGACCGAAGGCTCCACGACGACGCAGGAGGGTTTGATGAGGTGCTCGGCTCCGGTCCTGCACAGCCACATCCACCTTCTCCCGTGTTTCCATTAGCGGTGTTTGCGGTGACGCCGCGCCGGGCGAACATGCGGGCTGTCGGATTGCTCGCCTTCGGGTTCTGCCTCACCGTGGAGGTCCTGGTTCCTACCGGAGCCATTGAGGGTGAGTGATATGTTGGGGCTTTGTTTGTATTTCACCATTTTGAATGCATTTACGTTGGCTAAAGCAAAGCAGCATCTGAGGTATTTGTAGGGGATATTTCACAGAGTAGGGCTACCTGGATGGATGGCCTGGACACCTAACCTACAATAAGCCTGCGGGCTTTATCGAGAAGGCAGCGTTCAGCTTCTGCTTAGCCGCAGCACCCACACATAAGAGGGCTGTAGGGCACCTGGGCTGTACTGTACTGTACTGTACGGTCGGGCAGAAGGATGGAGCTGGAAAGGCCGCTTGAAAACCCCGACGCCTCTGCTCTCCTGTAACCGCCTCCATTTGGCTTCGCCCCCACGGTTTACCTGTTCCGGTTGTTTACGATGGAAACCGTCTTCGCTAACCGAGCGGGGCTGCCAGCTAATAGACCCCCGCTGGTCTGAAAACGGGGGTTATTGAAAACGTGCGAGATAAAAGCAGAAACGGGGGATTGGCTGGTCATTTCTGAGGTTCAGGCATTGTTGAAACCACGGTTGAAGCCTAGACCAGGCTGCTGCTGCTGCTGCTGCTGCTGCTGCTGCTTTCACTTGTGTGGGGATGAGGTGGAGGATGCTTGCTAGGCCGATGCTCATTTCTTTGACATGTAGCTAATGAGGGATGTGTGGAGCGTTATTAGCAGCCAGTAGGAAATGGTCTTCTCCCTTTCTCAGACCCTTACAGTTCTCCTTCCTAGAGTGACTGACCGCTGTCAATTAACATGACATTGATCATCACATTGGCACAGGTTTCTCCCAGACTGAAGGCCCCTGTAATGAGGCTGATGGGCCCATGTCATGACACTGGGTCAAATAATGAGGCTATGTGGGGTGTATTCACTGTCTATTGTCTTTAAAGCAGGGTTTCTTGTCTATGCCCATCTCTCTTGGGATGCCCCTGGAATGCCTGGAAGATGCCCCAGTTGGACACACAGGGACACATTTCAGTTCCATGATTTATTTTTCATTGAATCCACAGCTGTGATATTTGTTTATTATCCATATCCATTCCATCCGTCCCTATCTAGTGGCGTGCCTCATTATATACGATATCCTAAACTTCTTTCCATTTCAGCTGCTAGTTTAACTGCAGATCGAGCGAAGACGGAGGCAGTGCCGTCTTCGCTCGGCTCACGTTAATGTTTCAGAGCAGAGGATAGCAGGAAGCCGCTGTTGGCGCCCTGCTCAGAGATGTTACCCAGTTGGACGTGGGTTTGTTTTTTTAGGTGGTGGCACTACAGGCCGAGGAACACGAGAGGAAAACGATGTGAACAACTCCCACCAGACGCCCCTGCCGAAATACCTCGGATACTTTCCTGTGACATCTGCATGAATTATGCATCGGGCCTTGACGTCGATCGCTGGCCTGTAAATGCCCGGCGTGATTTTGAATTATGCAGATCAGCAACTTGTACCATGCTTGGAAACGTTCCACAATAATCCGAAAATATTCAGCTCGATGAACTTGCTGCATTAAACATCACCATTGCCTTCGAGCTCATCATCGTACTCCGCTTCGTTTGGTGACTTTGCTTTGTCTTACTTTTCCAGGTCCTTTTCATTACGGGTCCCTATAATGATAGGCCGAGCTTTCAGTAAATATACGTTTCAGGGAAAGGTAGGTGTGTTTGAAGTAAAATAACTAAGGCGCATGATTTCTTCAATCATGTTTATGGCCTCATGCGCACATTTGACCCAGATGTCGTCATCTGCTTTGGTTCCTCTTCTGTTCCAGCCGCCCTTCTGTAAGACACAACCTACATTTACTGTCATGCCTGTTCAGTTTCTTAGGAGGCCATAGGCCATTTGACTAGAATGGAATTAAACCTCGCTATCAACAGGGACTGACCTGAATGACTGTGTAAACACCGGTATCAGGGTACCACCTCAGTGTAAACTGTTGTCATGATTAAGCTCCCTCGTGATAAAGCCTAATGAATGGTGATAAGCCCAATGGGTTTACAGAGTTGAGGTTCTCTATATACCTGTGACGTTGTGCAAGAGTTGCTGCAAAATGAATAACTGTGGATGTAAGAGATTCACTGTTTGGTAGCGATGGCATTTCTCATGTCGGCAGAAAATGGGAGGGGAAAAAACAATGAATCCGATCATGTAGCATTTTCTGGACTGACATGGCATGTGCTAACTCTGTATGTGTTCAGTACAGCCAGGAAGAAGGGCAGTTTACAGTTTGTTCCACCTAGTGTGGTAAAGTTCTCCCCAGAGTAGTTAATGCCGCCTGTACTTTCTAAACGTTAGCATGTTCTAGGTGTTTCCGCACACATACCCTACTGCTGTCAGTGATCCTGCACTGATTTCAACTCCATTGCTAGGAACCTGAAGTTTCCCCACACAGTTCCATTTGCACTCGCCATAGTCAGATGCCAATCTGCTTGAGCCAAGCTAAGCGTGGCATGTTGATAACTTACTCACGGCTTGGCTTGCAGCTTTAAGGATTTACAGGTGGAACTTGCACTTTTTTGTTTTAGAATTTTCTGCCGATACTGATGTGATTCTGATATCATCGCACAGCCCTACAGAATTAGATGCTAAAATGCCAAGCACATCACTCATGATGCGCATCTTAAGCCAACTTCTTTTTAAACGCCTTTTAAAAAAAAAAAAAAAAAAAAAAAGAAAACACCAGCTCTGGGACGGCCAATGCTCAAGTTTTGGACCATCTCCACTGCAGAATACTGCAAAAACTTTTTTTTTTATTGTCCTTTTTAACTGGGCTTCTTCTGACCATGTTCCAGAGTTGGATGAGAGAGCCTGTGGTTGAGGGCACCGCAGCAGCAACTTAAGCGTTATACACTCTAGCCACCATTGTACCGCTGTTGGAAATGTTTGACCGGAGGAGAACAGGAAACTCTGTCCTGAATAGAGGCGTCTTAACAGTCAGCCTCGCCCCAGTTTTCCAAAAAACTGTGGACTTAACCTGCAATGATCTGATGTAAAAAGTGATGAATGACTACTTTGGTGTTTCGAGATATTTACACACACGCACATGCTCAAGCAGAATTTTTATACTGCTTTTAAATATATATATATATATTTTATGATACCTTTGATTACTTCTTTGAACTTCTTTTGAACTACATGTTTTTCCCCACCTGATATGAGTGCCTTCATTCTGATCATCAGCCTAAACCAATCCAGTCTTTGTGTATTGTTAGGTTCAGCTTGTCTGTTGCTAGCCAGCAGTTTTTAAGCAGCATAATTAGTTGGGGACAAAATCTATGGTTAGTGTATGTCCCCAGCATCCTTATCCCCAGCATAAATTCTTTTTTACAGTGTTTTTTCAGAAGCAAACTGCAGCCTTGCTGTCACTTCTAGTAGGGTTGTCAAAAATAAATAAACTCTTCAGGAAAGAAAAACGTCAAATTAATTTTTTTAAACATACTTTAGTTACTAGAAAGGGGATTTTATGGGAAAGGTGTTATTAGAAATATGTAAAAACAAACGCTTTCTCTTAATTCAGCATAGAAAGCCAGTAGAGCTGACATACCGCTGATCCAAACATATCCCAAAAGCTGGATCCTTTCAGGCCTCGGGATGAGCGGTTTGTATGGAGTAGGAAGAATAAAGCATACGCTGGAAATATCCCATATCCCTGACCTACACTGTGAAGCATGGCCGGTGACTCGGTGATGCTGTGTGGCTGCTTTGCTCTCTCTGGCACTGAAATCCAGCAGTCAGTGTGCAGAGCAAAATGGATTCAGTCAACTATCAGGAAATACCATACCTTCTGTGAAGAAGCTAAAGCTTAGGCATCATTGGACCTTACAACAGGACAACGTTCCCTTCCACGGCTTGGTTTCGGAAGAAGTCCTGGAAGGTTCTGGAGTGGTTCATGAAGCACGCAAACGCAAGAATATTAGTGGACTGCCATGTCCATTTCTTCCTGGCTGGCTATAAATTAACACCACACAGAAATCATCCCACTGCTTCCAACCACAGCAGTTATCTATGTTTTTGTTGTGCAGC
This sequence comes from Salminus brasiliensis, assembly GCF_030463535.1. Taxonomy (NCBI): domain Eukaryota; kingdom Metazoa; phylum Chordata; class Actinopteri; order Characiformes; family Bryconidae; genus Salminus; species Salminus brasiliensis. The sequence goes on along the minus strand of NC_132891.1, from coordinate 29,504,016 downwards.
ACTCTGCTCTTACCTGTATATCATTAACTGAAATATTTGTTTTGAATATTTTAACATAATGTTTGCTTCAGTTTTACAGTTTTGTTTGTAATTGTCAAGTTCGCTTTTGTTGGAGGGCTTTTTCATGGTCAGGCTACTGGTTGGGCCATTGCTTTAAAATATGTTTTCTTGGATTCCTGACCAAACAATGCTTTTCAAGTTTGCATGTATTTCAATATTAGACAAACAAACAAGGGGTAACGCAAAGTGTTGAGTGTAATTTACAGTTTTCCTCTGCCTCCATGTCCATAATCAGGCAATACATGCATGGCCAAGCTTCTTTTTATTGTTTAGCACAGCAGTAGTTTGACATAACCCTCTAACTCTAGTACAAAGCTTAAGAGGCATGCAGTGGGCACCAAAAATGTGTTTTTGCTGACCGACTGTGTTTAGTGTAGAGTTAGGTGAACATGTGTAAACTTGGTCAATCTTTGTTAGTTTTGTTAAGGAGCTGAAGGACTTTATCTTGAGAGAATTTTTTTTTCTCCCCCAACCGAAGCTCTTGTTTCGGCACATGGTATCAGGCAGGGGTCAAACGTAAATGTTGGCTTTTGCCGTCATTTTGGGTGGAGTGGAGTGGATTTTGGAGGATGGGAAGCCAGTGTCAGGAGAGGAAACCGCGTAAGGGCTTGAGTGAGAAGATTGCTGAATGAGAGGTTGCACAGGGGCTATCCCGAAGCAGCGTAGCACGCATGCTTTAAGCTCCATCTTGCTGCATTCTCTAGGACTAATCTTGCAGAATGCGATATCTTCCATGGGAAAGAGGCTGTGGAGGAGTCGAGCCTGCACTGGCATTCGGGTTGCTCACTTACATCTCTCTTGTTAGATTAGATGTTAATTACTATATCTTTTTTTTCCTTCTCTCCCCTCCCCCCTCTCTCTTCTTCTGGCTCTTGGCCCAAGTCCTAAAAGCATTTTACAGCACTGATGTCACCCTCGTTCATAAGACGTTAAAAGTCACTCTCGCATCGTGCAAAATCGTTTGCACACTACAGTGCTTTAGGAAATACTCGTCCCTTATGTGTTCTTTATCCCAGTTGGACTGGAGAAGTAACAAGGCTGAACCTCATCACACTGACAAGCTGAACAGCAGGCCATACCTCAGGACGGCCTCCCCTCGCGGACACTCTGACCACAGATGGACACAATCCAGATGACAGTGATTCCTCCAAGGAGTCTGTTTGCTGTAGCCAAAGTACATTGACGAATGATAAGGGAATATTTTTTATAAAAGCAGGAATAATGCCTAATCTAAACTTAACGTTTATTTTGGAGAGAGATAGAGATTGTGCAAGAGCGAGCGAGAGAGCGAGCGAGAGAGAGAGAGAGAATGAATGTTGGTGGTGTTCAGGTAGGCTTTTGAAGTAGTCAACCTTGACCTGGGGCATGCGATATTATCAGTATCGGCAGACAGTTACTTCAGATATTCATCAAAGATGCTTAGATTTGATGTATATGTATTGAGCACCAGAAGAGCAGATGTAGTTATTACTAGAGTTTTGTAATGATTGAATGTCTGAAAACTCCATGACCATGTCAGCTTTTACCGTAAAAATAACGCCAGGTTATGTTAATCCTGTGTGAATCGACATGTATGTAAATATTCTGGCATCTCCTGTGGGAAATGAGTTTTTCGCGGCCTTTAAGTGTAGAGGTGCTCAAGGAGGGACTTAGTTTTGTAGTGAATGGGACAAATACCTCGGGACGCTCAAGTCTGTGGCAAACCTGTAGACATGTAGCTGATTTGTAAACTAGAATTTAATTTACTGTGTTTAGTGTGTTGTAACATTGATGGTGACCACATTTTTGGGGTGGTGGCAGTGCATAAATACTGTGGCCACGCCCATCTCTGTCATTTTTCTTATCCTGTGTGAATCGATCAAGTTTTACAGATGTCAGCATGTAAAACTAATCCTGTCTGAATAGAGATTTTGAATATAGATAGTAGGTGCCTCTCACATCACTGTTGTTTGATGTTTGCTGTTTTGCTTTGATATCGGTATTGAAAAGGAAAAAGTTGTATCGGTGCATCCCTAATTGTTATATATTGGAATCACATTGGCGTCATGGTGTTGACCTACAGTTCCTGTTTCTGTTCATCCCTAGACATTAAATCAGTGCCTGGTCCTAGTAATGTTCAGTTTTTCAAATTTACTCTTTGCTAATCCTTCTACGAATCAAAAAAGAATGAAGTCATTTCACTTCCTGGGAAAGGTCCCTCTAAGCATTGAGCACCATTCTATTTTTCGTCCTTGGCCTACAGTGGCTCTGTGGTGAAGGACGTGTGATTTATATTTATGTGCTATTGGTGCCATCAAATGGCTTACGTCCAAGTACAGGTTTGCTACTGATCTGTGAGTCATGTGTAGTGCTGTGATGATGATGAAGATGATGATGATGAGTAATTATCCTTATTTCAGATGAGTCAGTGTGTTCCTGTGCTACACTACAGTAGAGATAAAGCATGTAACCAGGCACAGCTATTTCAGCTGTCATAGTTTGGCATAGAACCAGTGCATTTACCTAAGAACCATTGTAGAAAACCTTTTGTTTTAAGAGTATAATTGAACTGCACAGCATTTTGAATGGTGTGTGTGGGCTCGATCTAGGCCTAAATCTGACGCAAGGTGCGTTGCTGTGACTCCAAGCATTATGTTCCCTCTACAGTGCTGCTAAATCCGTTAAGTTTGGCCTCCTCTTATATCTCTTTTTCACATTTAGCCTAAATACAAATATATTTAGATCAGCACTGGCCTTTTACATGGTCTGTTCTGTACATCTCTGTCCATATGTATCAGTAAGAATGCTGAGCTGGGATCAGTTCCTGTCGTTTTATTGACATTTCCTTAAATAGGCAGAGCTCCAGGGGTTTGGGTTTGTGAGGATCTGTGAGGTGTGGTGTGTGTTTTTTTTTTTATTTTTTTTATTTTTTTTTTTTTCTTTTTCTCTCCCTTGTTTCGTCTGGGTATTCCTGTGCCTTCACACTGTGGGTGAAATGGCCTTGCTAAATTGCCCCTAGGTGTGAGTTTGAGTGTGTGGTGTACCCTGTGATGGACTGGTGAACTGGCAATCAGGGGATGTTCCTGCCTTGTGCCAAATGATTCTGGGTAGGAGATGAACCGACTGCAAACCTGACCATGAAGAAACAGATAAGACGATTGATGAATGGATGGGTAGATGGTCTAAGATTAGGCAGCCTCATTCTCACCAACTCTTCTCGAGTAAATTTAAGAAAATTCTTAGAAGATTCTTGGTGAACAAGGCCAGATACTGGACCTTTACAGAGAAGTGATTACTTGTTTTAAGAAGTTTTTTTTTGCTTGTTTTGTTGGAAAGGGTCTAAAAAAACAGCCTGATTTGTAAGAAGTACAAGCTTTTATGAGAAATGGAATAGAATAGATCTTGGAGAGAGTATTGCAGAGACAAAGCACACTAATGAAGTGTTGGACAGCCCCCTAAGAAAACAACAAAAAGCAGCCAGCAACTCCGCTTTACTGAATTTAACAGCTAAATGCGGACCAGATGTTCCCGCGCACCCGTGGCCTATCTAGGTATAATCCTGGCTTGGAGCAAGAATCAGATTTCTGTTTATTGATGTACCTGTTTAGGGATTGTGCCCCATGTACATCATTACCTGCATTTCTCAGCAGGAGCCTCGCCCTCTGCTCCTTAAAGACTGGCGCTCTCACTGTCCCTCTTCCTGGTAGAGCTAGAAGCCGTCTTTAGAGCGGAGGCTAACGGTCGAGATTAGCGTAAAGGAGTGGCGGCTTTCAGAGTGGCTCCTCGTTTCTGTGTGTGTGTGTGTGTGTGTGTGTGTGTGTGTGTGTGTGTGTGTGTGTGTGTGTGTGTGTGCAAAAGGCAATGAAGGGATGTTTGTTGATGGCGGCAGGCAGGGCGTGCTGTAATTGGTGTTTTCTGCTCTCGGCATTAGTGTTTACTCTGTTTAGAGCCAAGACCCAGGGGGAGTAGATTGCTACATGGTGCTCAACAGGGGAAGGTGGGTGTTGTTGATGTGGCAGCGGAGCAGGCCACATGTAGGCCTCCCCTTTTTGGGTTTTGAATAGACCTCTATTGAATAATCCTCATGCGTGACGCAGGTTTAGTTGGATTGAGAGTCCCAATGATATCAATTGAGTTAGCAGCTGCTTCTTTGTGGTTCAGCTCTTCCCACCTTCTGCTGTGCATGAAGTACAAATGCTGCTACCTAGGTGTTACTGCCCCCGTTTGCTTAGCGCCTCATGTGAGACTGTGAACTCTTTCTCCTTCTCTCTCACCTCTTTCTTCCGTTGAACTCCTCTTAACCCAAGACCCAGGGGCCGATTGTTGTTCAGGGATGTGGTAACGTGAAGGTGATGTTCTTGTCTGCCCCCTACCTCCCCTCCCCTCCTTCACAGCTCTGGGACACCTTGTGTCTCCCCAGCCTGAGCCCGCCACTGCTCTGGATAACGACACCTACAAAATAAGGAAGACTGTCTCGTTAAACGCAGCAAACAAAGAGCGTCTGCTTTTACCACTTTACGCCCTGACTAGACAGCCATAGCAGTGTATGATAGGCTAACAATAGGCTAGGGTTGTCCAGGCATTGTTCTGGAGGGCCAGAGTCCAGGACTATAGCTAAACTATGCTAGAATAAGCTAAATGCAGGATAGTCAGGACTGCACTGTTCAAGCTGATGTTTTAATGTTGATTCAGTGAATGAAATATGCTTCAAAAAGCCTGACCATTGTGCGAATGACTACCAAAGAACGTGACGACTGGATTTAACAAGTCTTTCCGAGGTAGACTCTTGAAAAATAAAGATACTGCAGATGGTTCTTTGAGTGCTGGCATATAAGGACCACTTTTGGTTCCATAAAGAACCATGTTTGTAATAGAGATGTGGTGTTTGTTTGTGTGAAGACCCTTTTTAAAGATCTAAAGAACCTACAAACATGACTATCTAGGGAGCAAAAGTAGTTCTTATGTGCCATCACTTTGTACCTGGAATAAGTTTGTAGGAGAAGGAAAAAAATCCTTAAGTTTTAATGGATGTCACTGGAAAAAGATTTGAAAGTTGTCAGTCATGTTGGAGCCTTTCTTTCTTTGTAGTGCCTGATTTCAGTTATGTCAGAAAGTAAAAAAAAACGGCAAGAATTTTAGATTTTAGGTTTTTACATGATGGCAAAGATATGCTAGCAGTTTTAATTAATATATATTAAACTTATTCCCTGCCATACATTCTGTCTGTCTGTCTCCTTGAATGTAATCGTAGTGATTAGGGAGGGCTTTCCAATTTGGATGAATCTTATACGCAGTACCAGTATCAAGCTAACCTCCAGTAGATATGCTGAATCAAATATAGAAGAATTAAAGCATGCATCTGATCTGATTCTGCCTGAAAAACAGTACTACACTCTTGCAAGCAAAGTTATTATTGTATTATTTACAGAATCGCAATCGATTGATTTGATTTGAATCTGTTTTGGCTGACAGTCAGCATTAAGGTACCTGGATCTAATCATTGGACAAAAAACTTGATTAGGACATCCCTAATACAAAATACAAAATTTGTAAAAATTTCCACAATTAGCCGCTAGTTTACCCAAACAACTGCACTCACCACTCAAGCGGTTTTCGGACCGATACTCAAGGAATCTGCATGGGTGTCTGAATAGGAGTAGTGGTATTAACATCTCAAGGCAAGCGGCCAGGCTTGGTGGAACGAGCTTCCCCTGGGTGTCCGAACAGCAGAGTCGCTCGCTATCTTCAAACGCAGACTGAAGACCCACCTCTTCAGAGAATACTTGGGCGAATAGCACAGTGGTCACCTTACTGACTTGTGTTTAGTAGTGTCTAAACTCAGAGGTGTCTTTGAATTATTAGTCTATTCAAACTGGCTGAGGTTTTTCTTAAGTAAATAGCAAAGCACTTTTGTAAGTCGCTCTGGATAAGAGCGTCTGCTAAATGCTGTAAATGTAAATCTCTAATCATATTATTAATAATGATAATAACAAAGGCTTAAGATTGCATTGATTGCCCCCAGAGACATGCACATTTGTACTGTCGCAGACACAAAAATGTATCCGCCACAGTACAAGCTCTCTTCGGGACATATTGCCTGATCGGATAAGTTGGTGAAATAAAGCTCAGGACTTGAGCTGGACATCCCTGCCGTTGGTCAAAGAAGTCAGCCTTGAAGGCGGCTGATAACATGCCTTGTATTATCACTGGGTCAAGCCACTTGACAGAGTGACCCCAGTTCACCTGTAGCGCTTCATGCTTACATGTCTTGCGTGGCTGTTTGGTAATGAGTCACCCTTCATTAAGCTGTCGTTTCAGGCAAAAAGATGACAAGTGTAAGAGAGAAAGCAGGTGTGCTCTGGCTGCTGTTAGCCTCTTTAATGGTTTTCACGAGAACTTGGTCCCTGAGCGGCAGGTCTGGGCCTGTGTTTGCTAGTTAAGGGTCATGCTGTCCCGAGGTGGGTGGTTTGTGTGTGTATGTATGTTTTTGAAATACAGTGAAGCACAGTTTTATTTATTGGTTTATTTAGTATTCATGTTCAGAAATCTGGTGAACCCTTGACTGTCCTACCTTACAAGGCCTAAGACTGTAGCTGCTGGAAAGAGGAGGCTTTTTAACTTACTGTTTGGAAGAGCGTGTGTTATGGTGGAAAATGAATAGTCATAGAGTTCCGTAGGTTGGGACTTTTTCCTTTGAAAGAGCTGAGTTGGACAAACATGGAAGTAAAGTGCAAATATGCTTCGCTCCAGGGTGTGTCCTGATCCTGAGGTATTGTCTGATCTTCAGACACAAATTTCAGTGCCATTTTGTGGAAGGACACTGCAAGGCTGTGAGCGTGGGCGATGTTTGGAAGTGCTCCTGCGGTTCTTTTTTTTTTTTGGGAGGGGGACTGAAACTGCACAAAGCTTTGATCTCCTGCTAATGAGCTACTGTAACTTACTGGACTCTACAGCTTATTAATGCCTTGAAACACCTTGTGTTTACAGTAAGGCCTTGGAACAGAGAGGGTTTGCATTGAGGCAAGTTGTAGAAGATCTACCGAAGCGACCTTTGCTCTTGGCTCTTTGCTTTTAGCATTAGCCATTAAACATCGGAGTGGCTTGTTGAGGGTTTTTTCCCCCCTTGCTGAGACCAGTGCTAGAGGTTGGTGGTAAGGAGCTGCTGTTTATTGGTGCTTATTGAGAGTTACCATCCTTACCTACATAAGCAGGTCAAGTAGCAACACTGGAGCTCCAAACAGCTCCCACGTCTTGCTTGGAAGTACATCAACACATTAAACTGTTGCACAGCTGAGAGCTAAGAGCTTCTGTTGCAGTTCAGTTGTCTAGTCAGTATGTTGGATTGAATGGACATGCATGCTCTAAAGCAGTGATCACCAACCCTCCTCCTGGAGATCTACTTTTGCTGTAGGGTTCGGTTCCAGTGTGTATCTGACAGCCTGCCTCCCTCCCACTCACCCTAACACTAGTGCATCTGATCCAGTCAATCAGGGAACCATCAGATTGTGGTTGCAACTACACTTAGCAAGTAGGTAGATTTCCAGGGCCAGGGTTGGTGAGCACTGCTCTGGAGGCTTTTGCTTAAATGACAAAGGCCGTATGTATTCGTTTCCAAAGCAAACAAACAAGCAAAAAAACACATAGCTTTCATTTTCCAACAAGTGGAGCTTCTTCAAATCTGTTGCAAACAGTCCCAGGGGGCTCCTCATGAGGCTGCTGGAGAGAATGCCAAAGCTGAGAGTTTGCAAAGCTGTGTCAAGGCGGGTGGGCTACTTTGAAGGCTGTAAATCTAGAGTTTTGGCTTGTTTATTTGGGGGGTTTGAGCGGATAAGAGGTTGGTCTAGTCTGTTGGAGAACTTTGATTTGAGTGTAGTCTAATGTGTGCAGTACAGAAATACATATCTGTCGAATCATTTCAGACAAATATAGAAATTAATTTGAAAGTTTTTATCTTTAACTGTTATTAAGCCTCTACACTGGTAAAAGCAAGTTCATTGATGACCTTGTGGAGGTTCTTTAATTTGAAGATTCTTGAAAGGTTTCTTGAAGGTTCCTTAAAGCTTCTTAGGAGGTTCTTCCACAGTTTCAAGTTGAAGAACCCCTAATAGTTCCTCAAGGAAGTTCCTCAACTCTTAACAGTGTAGGATGCATGCTAAGCGGCGTAGTGCAATCAGCAAGGTGTTTTAAGTGTAGCACAAAAGCGCAGTCCTTAACATATGAACACAAGACCTATATTAACATATTTCTGCTGTATGTATTCTATCAAGAACACTGTATTATATGCTATTGAATCAAGCTTAATATTATCAAATTACATTTTCGATAAAATAAAAAGCAATGAGCGTGATTTACTACTTTCCCCAGATGCAGTTTTGGTTTTAGCGGTATACTGGTTTAAGGTATACCATGGTACCGTGTACCGTGTTTCCTCTAGGATTTTTTTGTGGTGGGGCAGGTAAAAATCTTGGAAATAGGAAATATGACCTGGCATAAGAGGTGAAACCAGACTAAAACTATTTTAGATCCATTCATACATCTTATGGCATCTTTCACCTACTATGAACTGGCTGATTCTGAGCTGAAAGATCTGGGCTGTACAGGGCTAACAAAGTTCGCACTAGTTGAGGTAATCCGACCTAAGCAATCGTTTGTTTACCAAAAGACCGGCTGCCTTTCTCTGTGTAAATGTAAACTCACATGTGATGTTTCTGTGATCCTCATATGGCTTTAATTTAACATAGTACTGGTGCCCATGTGTATACCTCCATTCCAAACATTGGTTTTGAATTTTTGAACGTGGTGCGTCTGCTGTGTAAATGCACGTTACGATACATTGCGAACAAATATCCTTTTAGCTGTAAAACCTCTGTAACTTAACGTTAGCTAGTTTAATCTACATTTTTCTTCTGTCCTGTCCTTGTCTTTATTTCTGGAAGGCTGGCTTGGGCGCCGTCACGTTTCTCCACTTTCTTTATCCATTGTTAAAAAAAAAAAAAAAAGTAAAAGCCTTATTTTTTTTTTTTGTAGTTTTGTAATCGCAATTTCATAAAATAAATTAAAAAGCAACGGTGGCAGTAATTTTAGAGTATTGGGCCGACATTTGCAAAATAAATTTAGCAGTGAGTTTCTACTCTGTTGCATTTTTGCTCCCATTACCAGTACTAAGCACATGTACACCAATTTTGGACTATTTTCAGGGCTTTGTAAACCAGTCAATTGATTAATGAAGAAAATAATCCGAAGAGTAATCTATAATCATAATAATCAGTAGCTAGATTTGAGTAGTTCAAAATAAGCTTATTTTATTATCATAGCTTTATTTGATTTATTTGCTTGTTTGTAGGATTTTTTTTACCTATTATAAAAAAAACATTTTATCTATGGTAATGCATTTGTACAGTCATCAAAAAACTTCCTTTTTCATTCCTTTGAGTCACTGTATATGATGATAAGAAGAATTGTGAAATTGTATACTTTGATACAGTAAAACTGTTAAATACTTTATCATACCGTTGCAACACTAGATGCAGTTAATCAGCCAAGATCTCAGGGCTGCTGCTTTAGTTTAGAACGGGAGATGCTAGACTAAAATTGCTAAAGAACACTTGATTTCAACACCAATCTCCTCTCTATTTAAAACCCTGCCAGAAAACGTCAAAACGCATCCAGATTTTCATTTGTTTGGCAAAGACACAGATGTGGTTTAGAACACGAATTACTTTCGTCTATAAAAACCAAAATAAACTTCCTCACATCTGTGGCAGCAATTCTGAGGATCTGTTCTAACTCTAGTTTAAATCTTGAAATGCGGTCCATCCTCCTCATATGGTCCTTACATTTGTTTTTTAAACTGGTTTGTGTAGCTCTTAACTTTAAATAGATAGCTAAATAAAAGAACTACATTAGTTTTGCATTTATTTAGGGGAGTATTAGTAAGCATACGAGTAAGCATAGTGTTTGTTAGCAGTGTTGGCTTGACCCATTCTGACTGGTACTGTACATTGGTAGTAGGGTTGGCAGATTTGTATATGGAAAAACCTTGGACGTCTGCTTCTGCCTACAGAAGATTACACTTCTTTTACTTAAGATTTTCTGCATATGATGGTGTGCTTTTTGTTTTTGCAGCCAGTCTGAATGCTAATGATGCTAATTTGATGTTTGAAAGAGCTGGTCAATATGGCGATATTTTATCGTATCGTGATGCATTTTGTTATTGTGATGCACAATATGCTAAACATACCGAGCCTAGTGGTGCTTAATAAACACTGGTCACCTGCACAGTTCATTAAAATCAGTTTAATTAGTCTGGTTTATTTAGATGAAGAGCAGTAGATGTTGAATCACTGTGTTCAGTACAGGTGACAATCTGAATAGTAGTCTTTAAGAATCTGACACTATTTATTTATATTTAGTCTGTGATTACACATATTGTGATGAATATTGTGTATTGTGAAATTTCTTGAAATATCATGATGTAGCATTTTTACCGTATCGCCTAGCACTAAGTTTGAGTGACGCAACCAGAACAAACTAGCCTTTCGTCCATGTTTTATGGACTTCCAGACATATTAACCTCCACGCCCTCCTGTTGGTTGTGCTGAAGCCCAATGAAGATTTTTGAGGAATGCTCAAGACCGGCGAGCGTTCTGTTAAACGGTGCAGGGGAACGACACAGAGACTGTAAGTCATAAGTGTCTATGGGGAATTATTTTGGACACAGACAGAATGTACAAGTGTAAATGTGCTAGGTGCATCCAGCAATTGATACAGTGTTGCAAAAAACAATATCATTAAACTTTAATGTTAATATTTTCTTACACCCTCAGTACACTCTTACTGTTCGTCTTGTTCTCTGGTGTTATTGTTATTATTATGATTATTATTATTATTATGGTCATAGAACTTTCCTAGAACGCTTAACATCATGTTCAGTTGTGTTCATCGTGCAGATTTAATGTGAAACTTTCTTCTTTAGGAAAGAATATCCTTCTTTCCTCGTCTGTTCCCTGGCTTAGTTTTGGCAGGAGAGTCTCTAAATGTCAGGGAACATCCGTGGAAGAGAGCCGCCATCAAAACAAAGCAAACAAGTTAAGACAGCACAAGAGTACCTTTAAATAATAGGTGCATCAAACCTGTCCCACACGGTCTCCTGTACAGGCCTGCATGACGGTAAGTGCACCTGCCCCGGTACAGCGCACAGTGCCACATCAGGTCGCCTCGACGGGCAGCTGGGCTGATGTCTCTCTTTGTTGTATTTTGATGCAGAGAGACCTTTGTGTCGGCTGGGTCGGCCACTGACTGCGTCCGAAAGTGCAGCCCATGTTTGTTTGAAAGCTCAGTCGCTTTGATAATGACTGTTGGGGTTTGAACTTGGAAGGGGGCCACCGCATTGTGCGCAAGCAGCAAGCCGGTTAATGGTGCACAGATACCGCACACAGTGTGTTCCTGTTGGATAGCCTCAGTACAGTACTTCTATTGAGAGTGTGTGTCGTCACCTGGCAAGGCTTTTAGGAGCCACTGTTGATCTGTTTCCTCTGTAATTGGAGGGGAAAAGTAACTAATTACATGTAGATCCTAGAGTTGAGTAGTGATGAAACACAAATTTTAGACACATCCTGGACATGAATCGACAAGAGGAGGGTTTCAGTTCAAACTCTTTACTGTGTTGGACACTTGCTAGACTCAGACTGTTTAAAATAGGTGACTTCTGTTCTTTTTGTTCCTGCTGCTGCACAAACTGCTGAACAAATAGTGTTTTAATCACTTGTCTTGTTTTAATGAGTACTCTTGTTTCTAATTTTCCTATTTGAGGTGCCCTTTTATTTAAGTTTTAATGGAATTATTCCCTTTTTTATTTATTTATTTTTAAGCCAATTTGGTATTGCCAATTAACGCACCCGTTTGTACCTCCCTCCATCACTGGCAGTGCTCATAGGCAAGGCAAGGACATAACAGATGTCTCCTCTGATACATGCAAAGCCAGTCACCATCTCTTTTCAAACTCTTGCAGACACTCTCAAACTGTGGTGTTAGCATTGTTGGCTAGCTCTGCAGTGTCCGCATACTCACTGTACTGGGCTGAGGTCCTGTGACCTCACGCAGAGCTGCAGCAGCAAGCAAATTATGGATCATATGATGTGATCAGCTCACAGGATTGGCTAGAAATATAGGCTCATTTGGATACATAGCTGATCGATCACTACTTCATGTGATTATTTATTAAAGATACATTCATCCCAGAATTGGAAAGCTTGCTAAAGTGTGTTTAGTAATCAGTGTATGCACGTTTATGCAATGCAGTTGCATTAGATAGAAATAAAATATTAATTGTTATATTAATATTATATAATAAATATTCATATAAATGTGTTTTCCAAGATTTTCATTGGATCCAATCAGAGTACCTTAATGCATAAGAGTATCAGATAATACCAGTCTGGTCATACTGTTCTGTTTGTGTTTTTTTTTTACAATACAGACTGACCTTTTGTTACCTTTTGAGAATGATCCTCACTACTTTGGCCTGAGAATAATGTCCGTTATGGTGCTTAAAGGATCCCAGCAAGCGCCTTGCTAGAAGACAGCATCAAAAACAAAGGATCGGAACTGGGTCAGGCATAAAATCGCTGATTCCCAATCCGTTAAAATACGCCTGGATTGGCTTCCAACCCTGATCGACTAGATTGGCTTGGGATGGCCTTAATTGGTACAACCCTTCGTATTTAGCACTGCTTTGTGTTGAGAGCTCATTGTTCATATCAGTTATGTATGTGCGGATCATTACCATTACACCCGTCATCACAAGGATAGTACAGGCCTCCAAGTGCATATCTATGGGTAAGAGCCAGAAGCACACCACTGGCCAGTGAAAACTCTTACCTGACTCTTTTGTGAAAGGAGTAATTGTACTTCTACCTCATAATGTTCTCTCTGACGCTGATGGGCTTGGCTGCTCTGTTGGGTACTGTTATTTGCAGCAGTTTCCACCACTGTCAGAAACACGTTTTCAACACTGTAGCGGTTGTCTTAACAGTCTACGCACTCTTTATCTGTTTGTGCTGTTTCTTTACTCTTCTTCAATCTGCCACTCAGCAAAATGCAGCCCCGACATCCGCTTTCCCAGACTTTGTGTTTTGCCTGAGCTGTCGGTCTGAGCTCTCAGATGACCGATTCCTTCTTTGAAATGACGTTGAGAAGGGAAACTGGGATATCATCATTTTCAGCGTTTGACTTGAGTGGGGTAATTGCAGTCCAGCGTTTGGCTGGCAGTGCCGGACTGCAGACTGGTGTGGCAGACAGGCATTCCTCCTGCTGAGCAGGGGAGGGAAAAAGAAGACAAGAAAGGAAAGGAAAGGAAAGGAGTGCGTCTTGATGAGATCCAGCTCTGATTCTGCAGCCCCTGCCTCTTTTGAGTGTTTGGAACCTAACACAGCTGTCCTGCATCAAGGCCATCCCTAACTCTTGACTCCAGCCCTTGCAACCCGAGACCATTTACTGGGTATTTAGATGCCCTTTATGAAGAGCTCTGGGATGTTAAGCAGGAACTCCAGATCGGTGAGAGTTTCCAGACAGAATTCCCCTGTCCTGCCCATTTTAAAGTTTCCCTGCACTAATACACCCCACTTCAGTTCAGGAAGCTCTTGCCGCTTGCTGGACTAATTAGTTGATTACATGGCTCAGGTTTGTTAAAGTAAGGAAGAACACTTAAGAAGTACACTAGGTCCCGATTTGGGACCCCGCTGGCCTAGAAGGTTCCGAAAGTCTGGATGAATGGTTTCTTGAGGTGGCTGTTGGCTTCGGAACCATACTAATATACGTATCGGTCCAAACAAAAGCTTGGCTCAGTTTCCCCCAGAATTCCAGAGTGGATTACAAAGGCTTGAAAAAGCCCAGAGTTCCACTTTATGAGCGCGTATCCTCCAAGACGACCGGCAGATGCAATCAATTAGGAGGTGCTGGAATGTGCCGCGGCGGTCTGGAGTTGATTTTGTGGAAGCAGTGTGGGGTATCTGTGGGGAGGGGAGGTGGCTGAAAGTGGGTCAGGCTGGTCTCAGCCTGCCTGGCTGTCTCCACCCACCCCCCGTCTTCAGCTGCCATGGGACGAGAGCGAGTGACACAGCGGAGGTGACTTTTTGAGGAACTGCTCACCAGAAGAACCCATGTGGCTTTCCTCCTTTTCCTGACCACATCCGTTCTGCTTTCATCCGAACGTTTCACTAAATGTCCTGCATGTCCACTTTTTGGTCTGTTTATTCAAAGAAACGAGTTCTGCAATCCGGGCGTCAGGCCCTGAAAAACATGGTGCACTTATGTCCCAGGCAAACTCCAAAACCTAATTTTGGAGTTTATTACAGCATTGGTGGCTTAGTGTAGGGCAGCAGGGTGTAAACAAAACACTGGGATTGCAATTCTATCCCTACATGTTGTGATTTCAATAGAAGTTGTTGAAACACAGAGAAAGATATGGTTATTAGTGGGACTAGGCTAATAACATCAGCTAAACCCCATCAGCAATTGCTTTATTTTAAAGACTTTAGATTGACTGACTGGCTTTTTACTTGTGTAACTTCCAGGCCAAATGCCATGTATTTTTGTGGGCTGGCTCTGGGTTTAATTTAACACAGAAATGGCGAAGTGCTGAGGTGGTGTGCTGTGACGTTCAGACAAGTGCTGGAAAGCGTGGAAGTGCACTTTCATTAACAATTATGGTTTCAATTGTTTTGGGTGTCTGATGTGTGGTAGCTGAAAGACCAGACTTCAGTAAAAAAATGAAGTAAAGAAGTAAACATGTAAAACTTCCCCCAGATTGTGTCGGTCAGCCAACACATGATTAAAATATGCTGTACCCGACTTCAGTAGCTGATGGGCTCAGAGTGCCTCAGCAAGCTAAGACTCTGACACTATGGCCTGAGGATCGCAAGTTCGAATCCCGGGTCATGCTGCTTCGCCATCAGCAGCCGGAGCCAGAGAAAGCACAACAGACCATGCTGTCTCGCCTCATTACTCCCATCGTGATGCCGTCTGTTGCCTGACGTATCCGTGCTGGGGATCTGGCAATTCCCTCTGAGGGCATTGACTGTCGAATGGCACTGGCTGACTTCACAGGTATTGGTGGAGGCATGTGCTGGTCTTTGCCCTCCTAGGGTCGGGAGCATTGGAAGTGATGGTGGACAAGATCTTCACTTGCTTTGTGCAGATATATTGATGTGGTTTAGAGCACAGTATGTATAAAACCAACCATTTGTTAGGGTGGACTTTAGCAGCGAACTAGGGTCTAGTCCTATGGTAAATGAATGGAGATTTTCACATTGAATTGGTTTCACTTCAACCTAAATCTAACACCCCCTCATTTAGCCAATCAAGGACTTCTAAAGGCAGTGATTAGTTGGGCCAGATGGGGTGGATTTTTCCTCATTATCCTTCCCTTATTGTTGCACCCTTGATTTGGCTCATGATTTGACAATCAGCACTACCAAAATATTATTTTTCATGGGATAATGACCAATATTTCTTTAAAGGATTGTGGAGCGTGCTAACCGTGCATGGTTGTAGTGTCCTGTAGTCTGTGAGCTGGGTAAAGGCACCTTCTGTCATTCCGTTCGATTCTTAAGGTTGGAGAGTTGGCGCTCCAGTCCAGGCCTTAGATATTTTCAGCCTGGCCTGCCCTGACCCACTCTACCAGACGTGTGAAGTGGCTCCTGCCGTCCAGGTATGCCTTGGACAAATATTTTGACAAACTCTGCAGCGCGAGCCCAGACCTCACGCCTTCCCGGATGGGAGTTTCCGCTGCAGAGCGACTGCGCTCATATTTAACATCATCTCCACGAGACGCTTCGGCAGAGGCACGGGTTCTTCCAGGCAGGAAAGCAGTCAGGCCCCTCTGCCTGCGAGTGACTGTTGAGACTCGCGTTCTAGAGTCTTGATTTATTTAGCTTATGTCTGGCAGCGTTAATATAGGATACTACATCTCCAGAGTGTGTGTTTGGAAGAGAACTGGAGCGTATATTGTTTCATTTGTGCAACAATGTCAGCACTGTGTATTTGGTGGAATCTCTTAATTCCATCTCCTCAGTTTGATTAGCCTGGGGGGGGATGATTTTCAGAGGGAATCTAATGAATGAATGGGGTTTGTCCCATGTCCCTGGGAATTTGCTTCATTAGGAACTGTCCTGTTTCATATGGCAGCAATTCCCAATGTACACCAAGCTACACCACAGAGATTTGTCCCATAAATTAAGGCAGAAATACATGTAAATTTGTGTGACTCTGATTCTGTCTTTGTTCAGAGGTTGTCAGGTTAATATCTGTGCATGAATCATTTTCTCCAGCTTTAAACTTCTCCGCCCACATCCAAAACCAAAACTACATCCTCGCTGACCAAGTGTACGTCACTACAGCTGCAATATCACTAAATGGGGGCGAGGACTCGAGCCTGATGCAGAGATCATGACCGTGTGTGTTAAGTTTATGGTCATTTTAAGAACGTCGTTTTCTTTTTCTTTGTCTTTGGTTCTGATGGACTGTGCATCAGCACAGGCGGAGAAACCCAAAATGAGGCTTTTAGCTCTTGTTGTCAAATGTTGGTGGTGTTATTTAATGCAGGCCTGCCTAGAGTGAGGTGGTGGCTCAGCAACTAGGCAGCGCGAGGCTTTAGCCAGCTTGCCGCTATTGAAATGCTCCTGATGTTTGCCGTTGGTTGCAGTCCCAGAGGGACAAATAAAGCCCTTTTTCAGTCCCGGCCCGCCTCCCTCTCTCTCTCCTTCTCCTAAGCAGCACTGAAATGATTTAACTGTCCGTGTTTGTTTCGCACCTCTGAAAAGTTAGCCACAATTTTGGGCTCTGGCTCAGCCTCAGATGCGCTACCTTCATATAAACGGGGATGTGTCTTGTGTGTTAAAGCTGAACACAACTTTCAGCTTTTCAGTTTCAGTTGAATGCTGATTGGTTGTAGTCGTTTTGTTTGTTTGTTTGTGTTTTGGCTTTAACAGGAAGCTAAGGTTTTCATCTGTTTTTCTTAGATGAGCCTTTCCGAGCAATAGATATCCGTGGGATTTTTTTCTTTTTTCTACAGTCACTTTCCACTACATGCTGTGCTAAAGATGGCTACAACTGGTCCTTTTGTATGTCCATCAAGCAGCCTCTTCCTGTCAAAGTAAGCTATTCTTGACCAAATTAAGCAGGGAGTCTGGCTTGCGACGCTAGCCGTAACTGAGCCGTGGCGTTTGGTAGGTGTCCCTAGGTTTGGAAGAATCCTAAGAGGAAACTGTGGAGAAAAGAGAACGGGGGTGTCTGATATGATCAAAATACTGAACTGAAGTCATGGTTTGGTTTAGTTTGTACCATACACAGTCCGAGGCCTCGTCCGATCCCACAGTCCCTCTCCATTACTTTCGTAGTTCACTGGAGATTTTCCTACACGGCTATTAGTTTTTTGAGAAGAAGCAGACTGGTCTTCTATCTGCGTATCATTTGCTTTGCCATAGTTAGAAGCCAATCGGTTTGAGCCAAGCTTAGCATGGCCTTTTGCTAATTTGCTAATGGCCTGCAGCTTTAGGTTTTTAGGTGGGACTTTCACTTGTAAAATTTGGTTTTGCTTTATGTTTGTCATTCTTCGCACATACCTGTAGGTTACAAGCAACTGCAACACAGTTGTAATAATGGCCATAACTAGATTATGATTCAGAGGGCTGATCTAAAGATTTTTTTTTCTATGTAGGATTTCTTGTTGCTCACTGTGTGGCTGTACTTGGTACTGGTTTTCTTACCTCCAGTACCATTTATCAATAAAACAAATGCAAGTGATGTGGCAAGTCAGCCGGAAGGTTTTGCAGCAGGGCCGCAGTGGAAGGAGCCCTAGCTGAGTGGCCATGTTTAGCATGCGGACATATCATGTCACATGTAGGAATTTACCAAGTTCAGCTGCAACAACCATGTTGGATCTGTTATCATGAAGTAATATGAAGTCTTTTAGCGATCTGCCACCCCTCTGATTCTTTAACAGCTCAGCCATATCTTCACCTCTGTGGCTCTTATTCACCGCACTTTATCTGTGATTAAATGTACAGTTATGGTGACATCATTTGCACATCCATCCATCCATGACCTCTAATATATGATGTAAAGTTGTCTGAGCTCCAGCGGAATGGTTATGTTTTAGCATACACATGGAAAATATATAAAATATTACGTATCTCCTTTTTGCCCTCGTTTTACACTAATGCGTTGTCACACTGTAAATATAGTCTCCATTTACATTACATTTAGGTGTTAATTTTATGCTTAGTCATCAAGGATGTCCGCATCACCGAGCAGCTGAGCGTGAGATGACGACAGGTGCTGTGGTGTTAACCGTTATTAGCAGTTACAACCTGTACAATGTTTTGATGCTTTGAGAACCTTCAGATTTAGCGGAGAAATTTTAGGCTAATTAGGACCGACTAGCTCAGTTAAAACGAGGTGGAAGCCTCGAGCCCGGAGAGCTGATTTGGAGATGCTAAGCTGTGGTTAGCTGAGCTAGCATAGCGTCAGCTCAGTCAGTGGACATACCAGACTGCAGTGTGATGCAGTCTCTTTGAGGTGCGGTAATGTGGGCGTGTGTGACCCTGAGTGGACAGCAGTCCAGAAGTGTGTGGCTGAGTGGACTGCTCCCTGCTTAGCTCCGCTCCCTGCCACAATACTAGCTCTGTGTGTGTGTTTCTGCTGGAACAGCACGCTCGGTTATCTCTTACTCCCTCTGTCCGTCACACACCCTCTCCCTTTAATGTGTACTTTCCACTTAGCGGCCCATCCAGTCCCTCGCGCCCCCCCCACCACCACCACTTCACCAGCACTGTTGAGCAGGCTTTGAAGAACAAAGTGGTTTGGTGGGGGAAGGCCTTGTTCTGCTCCACTGTTTAAAAATGGCCACCTGTTGTATTTTTTTATTTAACTTAAGTTTCATACAAAACCAGAACACACTGCACTTTAACAAGCTTTCCTCGTCTGCTTGACTGGATGGACTGTGGCAGTTATCAGTAGTTATGAGCGGTTGTAGTATTGTTGCATTTGGCCTCACTCATGCCCCCTCTCCATTCAGCCGTGTTGCAATACTGGTCAGACTTGCAATACATAAATAATTTATATTGAATGTTTGCTTAAAGTACCAAAAGTTAGTAAGAGGAGAAATGAGGAAGCAATGAAGAATGAGGAAAAGTTTGTGTTTTAATGCACCAAAAAATTAAACCTTATCAGTTGAGATTAGACAAGCAAAGTGTATAACTTTTAAAAAGACATAAACTTTTGAAACATACAATTTCTTTTATAACTACAGCTGTTTGTATTTTTTAATTTCTTAAATTAATTAATTTTATTTCAGTTTTTCCTTGATTCTATTGCTATACCACTTTTTTGTTACCTTATTTCTAAAATTATATAATTATTTTACATTTCAATATATTGATGTATTTTTATTTCCCATTTTGTTTTAGCATACTTAATTTTAATTTGACAGATTTTGCTATGATTACTAATTACTGATCTTTCATGTTGCTTTTTTCCTTTTTATGAATAATTTAACCGCAATTATTTTAGCTCCTTTTCATTTTAAGCTTACTTTCATATTTAGCTTTATTGTCTTTCTAGATTTCTAGAGTTTATATTGCCAGTTTCTTGCTTGTATAATTTCATGTGTGGGTTCAGTGCTATGTGAAGCACTTTGAGCTGCAGTTATGTATGAAAAGTGCTAGACTTATAAATGTTCCTCCTTCTTCTCCTTCACTTTCTTCTTTCTTTATTATTAATAAATAAACTTCAGTATTTAGTCATGAGAATGGAGTTCAGGCTTTAGCTATGTTGTAAAGTGGGCTTAAAAACTGCAAGGGGTATCACAATTGCAGCCAGAGTAGCTAAAAATCTGCCTTAATTTTGCTGGGGCAGGTTGTACTCAGTTTTTTTTAGATTCTTGTAAATGATAATTGTAGAACCATACTTGGGGACGTAAAGTAAGGTGGGGAAGAAAAAGGCCGGCAATGTGAGTGAAATGATACCCTGCCCTCATACACTCTTGTAGGTCACAGTCCCATCACCTCCCCACCCAGGAGGTAGGTCACCCAGTCCTGCAGAGAATTCCATGCTTGGTGCTGCCTTCTGCAGTCCAGTGCTCTGTGGAATGTGCTGTAGTCTGCTCAGTGCAGCCATGTAAATGGTGGTTAAACTGTGTCTTCAGTGAAGAGACATGGAGGGGGATGCTTCCACAGACAGGATTTTCCAAAATAAATGCAAGTTGCTGCGACTGTAATTAGTACATTGAGGTACATTTGTCCATTTTTGTAGCGGACACAGTGGCACGCCACATACGCAAACCTATTTGATACACAAGGCCTGGGTGTGATGAAAGCCCGTGGCCTTTTAGTCCAGTGCAGAATTAAAGAAGCAGACATGTCTTGGATTCTTGACGGGGAAATGGTTGAAATGAAATCTTCCACCAAACCGTGGCTTTAACTGTGTTAAAGCTCCTCCCGGCTCCTCTTACTGTGAATTCCTTGCTGCTAGTATGCGTATAGAAAACACAAGCACAATGCGTCTCTGGGGAAGAAAAGAAAAAGCTTGTGGTCAGCTGTGTGGACTCGTGGGCCACACCTACAGATCGCGGACTGCTCTGGCACGAAGCTGTTGGTGCTCAGTGGAGGGAAGGCCGCCTCGGCGTGGTTGAACTGGGGATGGGGTAATTACGGGGCTCGTTCACTCTGCGTCTCTTGAGGGGTGGCTGCGTGGAGTAAAACGACCAGCGGGGAAGCGCCGGCCTGCCAGCGCTCCACTGTGGCGCACCTCAACAATCCTGACTGACCGAGTAGAAACATAGCAGGTTAGGTGTGGCATCATAATGGGGTCAGCTGAGCTGAGCTTGGTTTTAAAACATGATTTATAAAGTGTTTGATTTTGACAGATCTGTCCAATGGAAAAACATGAAAGCAGGAAAGCAAAAATGCTCTTAACTTTGAATGGAAATCAGTGTAAAATAAGAGTTTTCCCACATACTTTAGAGAATTTCTATTGGTCCATTCATCCAGAATTATTTACACAGTGTACAGCAGCTACAGGGTTCAAACTGTACAGAAAACTAAACAACAAAAATGGAGCTGCATGTTTTTCCACTGGACAACAGCGAAACTATACTCTATATAAAGGACTCCTGTCCGTATCAAATTATGAGTAGTTTTAGGGTTTTAGATTGAGATATATATATATATATATATATATATAAGTTAAAAAAAGTTAAAAAATAAAAAAAAAAGTTTATCCTGCTTTTGTTGGAGTAACTGTCTCTACTGTCCAGGGAAGAAGGTATTCTACTAGATTTCACTAGGAGCATTGCTGTGAGGGTTTAATGTTTGTTGGGTGTTGGTGAGGTCAGGATGTTGGATGATCACCACTCCACCATATCCCAAAAGTATTGGATGGAGCACCCACTATCATTCCAGAGAACACTGCCCTGTGGCTTTATCCCCCCCCCCCCCCCCCCCTAGTTTCTACAGTCCAATTTGCCTGTTTAGATTTAAGAAAATACTAATTCTGAACTGTACCGACGGAAATTATATAGTGGGGAAGTTGATGACTTTCTGAAGAAAGGGTTGTAATCAAACCGAGCTGTTTTGATTTCCGTGATTTAGACATCTAGCGCTGGAGCCTGGCTGAACAGACGCGCTTTCGGCCACTGGCATGGGCAGTGAAAAGGCCTCTATGCTCAGCGGCGGAGAAAACGCCTTGCGGCGTGCAAAAGACTAAAGAAAGCCACTGTTTGCTGCAGGCGCAGGAAAATAAACAAGCGTGTAAAAGTGAGCGCGCCGGAAAATGTTTTCTAAATCGGGCTTCTGAACAAGGTCTTTCACATTGATTTGGATATAAAAAGCACACGTTTCTGAACTTGAGCTGACCTTGTTGTGTTCTTGTGCTTAATGAGGATTTTGCAGTGGGTAGCGTGCCCCAAACATGCCCGTTTTCTCTGGTAATATGTGTTTGATTAGCTTGACTGATGAAAATTTGGGTCCTTAAATGCAGCTGTAGCTCATGAAACATGTGCTGTGCTCTGTGTTGCAGCTCCGAAGACCTGTAGCCCCAAGCAGTTTGTGTGTAAAGACCAGGTGACGTGCATTTCCAAAGGCTGGCGCTGCGATGGAGAGAAGGACTGTCCAGACGGCTCGGACGAGTCTCCGGATATCTGTGAGTAATCAGTCTCCTTTCTTATCTCCTCAAATCCAAAAAAACTAAAACAAAAAACAAACAACAACAACAAAAAAAAACAACATAAACAACATATATGGCATGGTAGATGATGAATGCTGTTGTGTCTGTCAGGGGTGAGAGTTATAGCCAGCACCATGGCTGCTCTACTGGACTATAGATCCAACAGAGGTATATTTATTGAAGTCCAGAAGAGCACAGTGTTTAGACTAAATAATTAATAATTAGACTGCATTTTGTACATTTTAATTAGGGACATTTAAGGGTCCTCAAGCCCCCGTTTGAGTTGCCACCTATTTGAATGCTTAAATTACTATTCAGATTTTTGTTTCGATACAAGAAGGCGATGAGAGTACTGTGCTTTAAAATCACTACTTCATTACACTACCTTTTAATATACACTACTTTACTAGCTTGATTGCTAACAAGGCTAACATCTCAAGTCCAGAAACAAGAAGTGTATTTTTCTGACCTGTTGACACATTGGCACATCGTCTACCAAGGAGTAAAATCCTCAACGACATGTCCTTATTAGCATTCAGCACTGCACAGTGGGTTAGCGTTAGTATTGGAGGACAACTGAATAAGCAGCCTCCATCACGCATCCATCACATTATTACCTCCTGCTCAGTTGCATATCATAAAGTAGCACTTTCACTTTTGCACGTTTCGCACTTTGCACGCAACACTTAACAGCTTATCTCTACATTGCACACTACTGTTAATCCTCTTTTTAGATGTGTGAATGTAATGTATATACATAATGTATATACTGCTATTTCATTCTCATGTTATTGGTTATATATATATATATATATATATATATATATATATATATATATATATATATATATATATATATATATATATATATATATATATATATAATCTCATGATATCTAGATAGATAGGTGGGTGTCTGTGTGGGTACATACATATATAGGACCTCATTTTTATACTGGCCTCCAGTTATAATATATGTGGGGTTTTAAATTGAAATGAAATTGAATATGCATAGTTGTAGGACTCAATGAACTAAGCAGTTCCACCCCGTCTACCTCTGTAATTTAGCCCAAGTGCACCAGAATTTGTTGAATGAAATGTTAGTCACTAAAGTTTTCTCCTAGAAAAACTTCAAGCTACAGAGGATTTGCTTATGAACAGTTGAAAAAGGAAAAAATGGCAGGCGGAGGAGTGTTTATGTCTGATGTGTGTTTAGATGTGTTAATGGAATGTGTTTGAATATGTCGATAGGTTCATTCATTATTACATACTGATGCAATATAGCGAACAACCAGATTCAAATGACGCTGTAAGAACAAATGCATTGGGACACCTACACATTACATGTCTACTGGAGCTTTTAGGGCATCCTATTTTAAACCTAAAGACATTAATATGGAGTTGGTTCCCCCCAGGTTTGGAACCTCGCAGTTATCCGAGTCAGCGGAGTGTCTGTGGCTTTTATGCACTATGCTGTGCTTTACATGGTCTGTCACTTCAAGGCTAAGTTGCTGTGGTTCCTATCACAGAACCACGCTGGAGTTCAGTGAGCTCTTTAGAACGACCCAATCTTTCACAAATGTATCTAAAGCAAGGCTGCATGGCTAGGTGCTGGAGTTTATACGCCTATGGCAATTGGACTAAATAAAACACCTGAATTTAAAAACTTCAAAAAAATGTGGAGAGACATTTTCTGAAGGTTCCTGCTTAGATAAGACCTATTAGCCATGGTATACAGTACAGTCTGCTGTATCCAGCCTTAGCTGACCACACACACACAGACTCGATGCTCCCACACCTACAGCAGAAAACTCCACCTGCAGGGATTGTTGCTGCTCCGACTCCGACGAGGGTGATTTATCATCTGTCCAGAGAACAGTGTTTGCTTAGTGTTTACAGATCAGCCCCTCTGTGCGCTCTTCCTTCGCTGTTCCTCTTCTATGCTCAACCGGTAATTAAACCACGTAAACAAAACTAGAGATGCACCAATAAACTTTGCATATCGATCGATACCTGATACCAATCCGATACCATTGCTGAAATAATAAACCGTATACCTCACCATGTGGGAGAGACTTAAGGCATCAGGATTGACTTATTCATTACTTTTAATATAATAAAACAAATTAACACATAGATATAAATGTACTAAATTGCCGTTCTCATTTATTTATTTGCACCTTTAGTGCCGTCTCGTACCAACAAATTAAAGTGAAAGGATCGGTTCCATGGATTGGCCTAATTATCCGATACCCGATTCAGCTAATGTTGTTAATACCGGGACCGATACCCGATCCTAATATCAGATCTGTGCATCCCTAAACAAAACCACTGTTTGGTTGCGTGGTTGTAAAGAGCTTTCTGTCTTCTTCGCAGTGCGATTTAACATTGCAGAGTGCACAGGTGTGGCCGTTTTTTTATTAGTGTCTACTAATTTATTATTTTATTTATTTATTTATTTATTATATTATTATATATTTTTTTACAGTTATGAAATCAGACTGAAATTCAGTGGTTGGCGTTAAGTCACATTTAGATTATTTTGGCTTTTGTATTCAATCATTCACTCCTTACCCCTAACCAGTCAAACCCTGTTTCTTTTGTTTTTGTTTTTTTGAGATTGGAAAGATCCTTAAAATTATTAATGAAAATATTAAATAATTTAATATAAAATATGAATACTTCTTCTAAAATCTTTTCTAGTTAAAGGCCTGACAAACACTTCTGATCAGGACTGTCAGTTTGAAGCTTTTATATTTTGGTAGAAGTTCAGCTGTCAACAAAGGTGAAGTTGTGCCCCACTGTGGGGGGCTGCTATGAATGTGTTGACTGAACTGACGCGGGTAAAAATTGGATCAGTCATGCCAGCATCGTTAGCATTTACTAAAGTGTAGCATGTTGGCTATATGTCAGTGATGGACAACAAATCATTCAGGCCATTTTAGGCCAAGTTAACCAGTAACCACTAACCAGTAGGGATTACAATGGGAACAAACAATGTACTGTAATCCTCTATTTAATATAGCATTGTGCAAGAATTGGTCATTTATTGCTACTGAACCCCCCCCCCCCCCACAGGCGATGAGTAAAATCATTTTGTTCATCTGCTAGCTTCTCATCTAGCTCCTCATAGTTCTTTAGTGCAAAACCTCAGACACCTTACACGTCTTGGCTAACTCACTACGTTTTAGGTGAGGACAAAACTGGGTACTCTCCCTGAGTACAAAATGCCTCTGCTGTTTGTACACTTGTAGTAAGTAACAGAGAGCCCCCTCATCCACCCATTCTCACAATTCTCCCACATCCTCAGAAACTTCAAAGCAAGGGTCAGTCCCTGGGAGCGAAGTTCCTGCCTCCAACTCGCCATCTGCCCATCAGAAATGGTTTCTGACATAATTTCCATGCTTTTTATGAAATTTGGCCACACAGACAAAAGCGCCTGTTCATTGGGCCTGAGCTGTGGCCTGTTCATTTATCTAAAGCCGTTTCTCTCAATTACGCTCTCTAGATTCCAAATTCTTCTTCTTTTTTTTTTTGGTTACCACAGTTTTCCCTAAATCCAAATCACAGAGAAAGCCAGTGCCGACTGTCCTCAGTGGAAATGAGTTTATGGAAATGAGGAATACTGCTATATCTAATGTTATCAATTCGCCATGATACGCAATACGTTAAATCAACTCTTCAGTGGTTCTTACAGCTACGCAGAAGCCCTCAGTTAAGATAAGACATCTCAAAGCAGGCTGTGATGCTAAAACTACCCAAACTCTTGTTTTGTTACGGAACTGGATTGGATTCATTCTTCTGTTCCTTCAGAGATCGGATCCCGTATTTTCTTCTGGTAGCAGCCCGACAGTAGTAGCCATCTAAACAGCTTCCAGTGACCCACTCCTACCACAGTGATTTATATGTGTGTCTGTATGACAGTAGTATATCATACAAAGTGGGCAAACACAGTAAGCAGTACCACAGTAATACACAAGTGTGGCATATTTCATACGCCGTTAAGATAATAACACTGTATGAAATGCAAACCCCATGAAAGCAGTTTGTTTTGAATGGTTGAGCTGTAAAAAAATGGCCATTAATCATGCCTACATGACACCAGAGGAAGCTCTGCTACAACACAGCAGTAAAAATAAAGGATTGAAACTGGGTTGGGCTTTTACAAGGTCAGAATCCCTTACAGTATGACTGGAATAGCCCAAATCTTGACCCACTGGATCAGATTTGGACGTCCCTAGTAAAAAAAAAAAAAAGCTGGACTGGACTGATTTTGTCAGAATAATGACATTTCAGTAGTTTCAGAGGTTTTTGGCTTGTTTTATTGAGTCATGGCTTTTCAAGTTTCTTCAGACTTCACCACTTTTAGAAACAAACATGGGAGCCTGATTCTGAATTAAAAATGGGGTGATCGTGACAAGAATACCATAATACCATAACATTCAGATGGCATGGAGCTGGAAACAGCGTGAAAATCTCTTTCCTTTTATGAAAACTGCTTTAGAGAGCGTTCTATAGAGAAGAAGGTCAATCGGTTTTAAACCGAAGGCCGGAGCTATAAATGTGTGTTTTCAAATGTAGCTGGGTTAGTGGGGACAAGGCTTTACATTGGACAGTTTTGACACACCTGTCTCAGTTTATCTAGCGAGTTCATCAAGTTCATCAGGCGGGGATCAGTTGTGCTGCAGTTATACTCTACAGAGTAGAGTAGGAGAATCAGTGCTACTGCTGTAGGCGTTGACTCAAGTAAAGCCTCTGGCCTGTAGTTTACATTGAGAGTTGGAGCTGTAGCTGAAGTTAAGCTTAGTTGACTCCAGCTGTTAAATAGGACACATCTGCGGCGTGGCACCAGTGTAAGAAAGCCGCTGTACACATGTGAACGTGTTGTGTTAAAGTAAATTCTGTTTAAGCATTCTCTATTTATGGAGGCTGTGCAGTTTAGCATTAGCCTCTGAGGTCTGATTCATCACACACACTCTTTTTGCTTAGCTCATCCAAAATACAGGGATAAGCTATGGCTGGAATTAGAAGGGGAAACGCAATTCAGGCTTTTTCCAAGCGGAAGTGGATTGCTGAAGTGAAAAGGGCTTTTTTAAAATTATTATTATTATTATTTATTTAGTTGTTTTTTTTTTTCCCTCTTCCTGATTTTAAATTGGTCCGCAGTGCCCTGTTTATGGGTCATAGCAGTAGATGAAGAAAGTTTCCCCACTTGTGTTTTACCAGTTCAAGTTAATTACTAACCAGCCATGCCCTCATGCCAGCAAAACCTCTCTCGCTCTCTCTCGCTCTCTCTCGCTCTCTCTCGCTCTCTCTCGCTCTCTCTCGCTCTCTCTCTCTCTCTCTCTCTCTCTCTCTCTCTCTCTCTCTCTCTCTCTCTCTCTCTCTCTCTCTCTCTCTCTCTCACTGTTCGTGTAAATTGGATTTTAGAGTGCTTGGCAGCTCCTGCAGCTCCTGCAGCCCTACATGGCTGCTGTTTACATCTTTAAGTAGGTCAATATATCATTAGAAAAAGGAAACAGGAATGAGCGAGATGAGCTCTCGCACTTCTCACTTCTCCTCTCCAGCATCATCCTGGTTTCTGGACCTTCAGGTCTCCTTCTTGCGCTCCCTCCATCTCTCGCGCTCTCGCTGCCTCCGTCTCTCGTCCTGCTTCTTTCTCTCATGCCCTTTTTAATATAATTTTTTAATTATCATTTTACTAGTCAGCAGTACATTAGCGATATATGGAATTATGTTATTTTAATTGCATATTTCTGTAAGTGGAATTTTACAAATTGCAAAAATGAAAATCCATGTAAATCTATGTTAACTTATGACTAGTCAGAATTATATTAAGGGTATGTGGTCCTGGTAATGTGACTAGTCAGAATTATATTAAGGGTATGTGGTCCTGGTAATGTGACTAGTCAGAATTATATTAAGGGTATGTGGTCCTGGTAATGTGACTAGTCAGAATTATATTAAGGGTATGTGGTCCTGGTAATGTGACTAGTCAGAATTATATTAAGGGTATGTGGTCCTGGTAATGTGACTAGTCAGAATTGCTTTTGTAGATCTGAAGACTGTTACTAGTAAACATTTCCTAGCTGATCTCTGAAATTAGTTTCTACTAGTAAAAACTGCACGACAGAAATCTTGAATGTTTTTTCTAGTAGAAATTGTAGTTCCAGATATTGTCACTGTAATTCTACTAAGCAAAAGTTTTTACTCGTACAAATGTAATTACAGATGATGTACATGAATATTAAATTCTAATAGCGACAACTCTATGCATCTAGAATAGAAACAGCCCCTCTGTTCGTAAAGTACTAGCTTCCTCCCCCTCTCTCTCTTGCTCTCTTTGTGAACAGTCATCAGAACCGGTAGTGAGCTTCACCCTTCTTTATTATTCTGTCTTGGATCTTAATTGCATGGCTGTTTCCAGACACCTCTGTGAGGCTACAATTACCCAGAGCTCAGGTGAAGCTGCACCGTGACTCAGACTCGGAGCCGTCCACCTGCCAGCTTCAGTCCCGCTCCTCTGCTTCATTACCTGCCCCGCCTGGATGAGACACTTAGAGACGCTCACTCTTTATTTCTTAGGGTTCTGCATCCCGGCTTGTGTCTCGGCCGGTCTGTCTGCCTTTCTCAGGCTTTTCCTTTCGCGCTCGTTCTCATGCTCTCTCTCCCGCTCTCTCGCACCATATCAGCTTCTCTTTCCTCCTTAATCTCCCAGCTTGCTCTTGCGCCATCTCGCGCGCACTCTCTCACTCTTGCTACCCCTCACTTCTCCTCTCCAGCATCATCCTGGTTACTGGACCTTCAGGTCTCCTTCTTGAGCTCCCTCCATCTCTCGCGCTCTCGCTGCCTCGGTCTCTCGTCCTACCTCTTTCTCTCATGCCCTTTTCGGCACCACCTGAGTCTGTCTGTTTCATTCGCGCTCTCTCACGCTCTCTTTTTCTCCTCGCTGGCCGTTTGTCTCTCTGTCCTCATCCCTCCCACCATCTCACTCTTTTTTTTCTTCCACTGTTCCATCTTTTTCCGTCTCTTTCACGCTCTGTCTTTTTCTTACATCACTCGTAATTTTTTTTTTTTTACATTTTTTTAACATCGTTGTACAAATAAACACAATTCTGGTGATGTAAGTAAAAATATTTGAAGGGTAATGATGAAGCGGAGCGGAGCCGATGGAGTGGCGTAGTGCGGTAGCTGAGTGTACAGCTGTCTGCTGAGCAGCGGTGAGGACAATAGCGGTGTTTGATGTGTAATTCTGGGCGGCCGCTGGAGGAGCAGAAGCTGTGCGTCTGGAGCAGAGCGCAGGAATCCGCTGAGACACTGTAAAAAGGGGCTTAGTCAACCCTCTAATTAGCTGCTTTTATACGTGCGGGTGTGTTTGTGTTGTGCCTGTGTAAAGGCGCTCTGCGGATCTACTTGTGCCTGCATGTGTGCGTCCTGTTTGTTTATGTTTATTTTTTTGTATTCGACAACGGCAAGGCTTTAAATTACTCCGTCCCACCCCAGCGGCTTCATGTCTGCTCTGTTCTCCCTTGTAACCGTTTTCCGCTCACACCTCCACACTTACAGTGAACACTGTTTTTCCCCCCATTGAGTCAGTTCTGATTCAGTTTACCCAGTCAGGTGACGAGACTGAATTTGTTACTGCGAATAGCTAAGCAAGTAGTTCTAGGCATTTTCAGCATGATTTCCATCTGTTACAGTTTCAGAATCACAAGAAAAGGGTTTGGAGCTAAAGTTTGGGAGCATGGAGTTATAACACTACACAAATATTATAACTTGGAAAGGCTTTGTGTAGCAACTACAAACTTTCAGTTCTTGTCTGGGGAGTTTTCATCCAAATAACCAGATACATTACACTGCTTATAATGAAACGTGCAGTAGGCCTTGTTCTTAAAGCATTGCCAATGTCCTTAATATGCTTAGAAAAGTATTTTATTTGTATGATAATTAGTATCACAATTTAATAAAATTGAAAAAATATCAATTACGTGTCGTCAGCCTTGCCCCTCCCCTTTCCTCGTCCTATGCACAAGCACAAACACCCCCTTTTTGCTGACCGGGTGGAATAGTGTTGTGTGGCTCTGTCCGAGTCTCTTTGTTTGTTGCAGACCGGAGAGCTAGTGAACAGGAAACATTGGCTGAATTTTCCAAAGTGTGTTGAATTGAAATCATGTACAGCTCCTTTAAAGCAAGTTTTGTGTCATTTAGGCATGCACAATGCTAAGGACTGAGGTATGTTTAAAGTTCTTGTTCTAATTTATTAGCAACCTTTTTGTCGCCACTCTTACTTAGCATCATTGTGCTCCCCTAAAGCAGCAAACTTCAGACCCCGAGCACGTCTTGGCTGGTCTACATTGGGGGCATGAGAGAAAACGGAAAACTGTTTCAGTTTTTTTTTTTTTCTTTGCCTCCAATTCATCGCTTTGAAACGAAAGGCCCACCTAGCACAATGCCAGGAGGTCAAGCCTCTTTGAAAAGCAGCTAGTTTGATTAGAGTAATCCGGATTGGATCTTCCTCTGGCTCGTTTGGGGGGGATTCTTATGTAACTGCTCTGACTGACAGCATCAAACACTGCAGTAGCTCTCAAAACCTGGGAGCTGTGAGATAAGAGACTCAGCTCAGACATATTTACCAACAGTCTGAAAGAACTGGCTTTCCTGGTAGGCCCAGACATAATTAGTCTTTCTCGTGAACGCACACACACACACACAGACTAACACTCACTTAAACTTAGCCTTAGCCAGCTTCAAATGGTTCTTTGAGCAATGCCGTAGAAAAGCCACTTTAGTTCCTTAAAGATCCATGTTTATAACAGAGATGTAGGAGTGTGAAAACCTTTACATCAAAATCTAAAGTATGAAGATGCTTGTTAGAGGTCTTTCGGAGTCCGTGCCTTTATGGGTCAGAGCGTATTGATAGAATATGGAACTTTCCAGTGCACCGTTTGTTGTCCAGAAGAAAATGAGTCTTTGGTAGCATCCAGCATTGCTCTGGTTAGTATAAGCTCATTTAAAGAGGCACCCCCTTGTTACTCATATGAAACCTTCCAGATTCTCTCGATTGTTTTATTTATTTATTATTTTATGAATGAAAAAATGGCATGCAGTTTAACAGCAGAGAAACCCACCCAAATGTTTTTTTTTTTGAAGGGGATAAGGGGAGTATACAGAATTAAGTTAAAGACTACACAAGAGTTACGTTTTGTGGGTGTCGGTCTTCTTTCCCTTTGGTTATCCAGATATGTGTTAAGTTATCCTCATGGATACTCAAATCAAAATCACTAGGCAGCCGTCACATTCAGTGGGAAAGCGCTGAGTACCCAGCTTTGTCATAGCAGCTAACAGACGCCTGTGCCGGCCAATATATCTCTAGAGCGCCACCCAAAAGGCGACACAGCCAGTTGTGCTCTCTCTGGCTCTGGCTGCTGATGGCATAGCGGTGATTGTTGCAGCTTCTATGTAGAGATGTGTGTTAGTATTATAAATACTTTAGTGTCGGCTAATCAAAATGAATGCTACCAGAAATGGCTCCCAGGAAAAAACGTGACCAGGCTGTTTAGACAGATGTTGAGAGGTTTAAAACTCCAAACGAGCAGCATGTTTAGATGACCACTGCACTGAAATCTTTAATAATTAGCAGAAATGCTTATGAAAGATTTCTAATGCTAACTCGGGTCAATCTAGATCATGTCTCCTCACCTTCTCCTCCTTTATCTGTGTTCAGATGTGGTATAAATGTGCATAAAGAAGTTGATCTTGGCCTCAATATCTAATATCTGAGTTTAACATTTATTGGCATGCACCTCTTCTAAGTGTCAAAACTCTTGGCTTATTTTGGCCAGACTCCTAGCAGGAAGCCCTAAACGGTCTGTATGTCATCAGACAAGGTTTTCATTGGCTATATTATTGAGGTTGAGGCAACAAACACCTAACAGGTGTGTTTTCAGTAGCCTTTGAACAAAAACACGCTGTGGTCTTTCATCTTGGTTCAGCTCAGGCGAGCGATAATATCAGTCTTGGAAAAAGTGACGGCTACATTTCTCCTGACTCTACTCTTTTCCAATGCGTAGCGGAGAAGGAGACGGTCTGGCTTGGGCTCAGATGTGTTGGAGTGTGTGTGTAAATGGCAAATGGCCTCTTTTCACATTCAGCTGCCGTGTTTTAAGAGCTCCGTTTGAAAGAGGGGGATGAGGTGATTATCCTGGAGCCATTTGCACTTGTGGGAGGCTGCATCCCCCTCCCCGGTGGCAGTTGAAGACGGAGGCCGAGTTGGTGGCAGGAATGCTTGTGCCGTTACTGTCGGCTTACACAACGCAAGCTTCCAGACGTGCCATGGCAAGTCGGAGCCGCAGTCATTAGGCCTGTAACTGGGAAGGAAAGATGTCAGACATAATGGATGGATCATGTTTTAGTGATTTGCTTGTAATGCTCACATACACTCCCCATCCAGAACAGCGGGCGGTGTTGGGGTGGCCTTGAGGAGACTTGCATCAACTTTTCAGAAGACTGCACACCACTATAAGAAGCTTCGGGAACAATACGGCTTCTATCATTTTAGTTTACCATGAAAAAGAAGGGATTTTGAACTCTGAGAATCCCACGGTTACATCAGTCCAATTAATCATTGCAGTCATACACTTTTCATGTAAATGCGTAACAGGAAAAAGCCCATAATGACACAAAGATGAAACCTTGGGAGGAACCAAGGTAGGTTCGTCATTCCTTTTCTTTTTCTGGACTGCTCTAGATGATGGGGCTGACCTACAACACCATGCACTCACATGCCACCTGGATTGGTGAGGATACAGATGTTGGACCCCCTTCACACATGCACTATTACATGGAACTTTAACAGTAATCAGCTGGGAAGGGGTTAGACGTGAACACAGAGCACACAGAAAACACAGACTCAAATTCTTGGCAGACGTGGCAATCTACCTGCAGGAGTGTCAAACCCAGGACTAGTTTTATTGGTCAGTGTTTCAGATGTACTAATGATATGATAATCATAACATCAGAAATCACATTTATCATGATGATGCTACTAAATACTGTCATATCGCACAGCTCTAGTTGAGATCTGTGAGCTATGAGCGTCAAGTAAAGATCCAGAATAGGTAAAGCAGTTGGGATACTTGAGCCACCATGTCTCAACTATCATACCACTTTTAGCTTGCTTTTCATTGTACGTTAAGCTTCAAACTAATTTCTAATGCTTTCTCATGTCATTGTTTTGGAACGAAGCGTCAGTGAGCTAACAGTAAGACATAGAACGTTTTCCTGCTTTCCACACATTTGGCCAGTGTTCCTATCCAGACTGGCTTAATTACGTAAGTGTTGATGCTTGGGTCTCCACCTATCAGTACCATTTGTACGAGTAAAATATTGCACAACGGTTCTCAAGCCAGCCAGACACTACATGCCTCTCCTGGTTGTTTGTCACTTTACTCGTCTTCCCTTTTGCTGTAGATCAGATGGTAAGGAACTGAAAGTCCAGCACAGTTTGCTGATTACACTGCCATTACACAACAGCTAAACCTGGTAATTAACTGCTGAATTGTTGAATCAGGTGTGTTTAAGCAGCACTATTGCCAATCTGCTCCTCCAGGGCTGCTGGAGTTCACCACCTCTGCTGTGGAAGTAATGGTCCTGCACTCATTTCTCAGCTGACTTTTCCTGCCTCTTCATCTTCATCTTCTGTGTTGATCACTGTCTTCTACTTCCAGTCGTCTGCCAGTACTGCTCTAGCACACGTCTGGGTGACGTCCGGTGCTGTTGAATGTTTGTGAGTGCTTTATCATGGCAGCATTGTTATTATGATGTACAAATGAGGAACAAGCTAAATACAGCTGGAACAAAGATAAGGCTTACAAATGGTCTTGCACGGCTGTTGCAGTCCAGGACCTTCTTAACTGTAGTAAAGAACCATTGTGCTTTAAAACGTAGTTTTTTACGTTTAACACCTCTTCTTTTTTTTTTTTTCTTTTTTTTACGTTTAACTTTCGCTGTTAAACCAAACGGCCCATTATAAAACAAGTGCAGAGCTCTAAAACGACTCCAGCAAGAGTTTTATTAATGTGACTAAAGGTCAAAACAGTCCTTAAGGCCCAGAATAGCTTTAGGTATTTCAGAGGCACATGGCTATAATGCACAAATTTTGTGTGTATACAGTTGCATGTAAAGGATTGGGCATCCCTGGTTGGATTTCTGTTACTGTGGAATGTTAAGTGAGTAGAAGATGAACTGATCTACAAAAGGCTTAAAATTAAAGGTGATTCATTTCATGGTAAAAAGAAAGGTAGGCACTCTAAGGGATTTGAGCTCCCCAATACCTTTCACCAAGGTCTTAGACCTTAATTAACTTTTTAGGGCTATGACTTGTCACTGTTAGGAGAGGCCAGGTGAGGCAAAGTTCTAAGCCTTCTTAATGTTCTGTCTGTGTCTGAAATATAGCACACTACTTTGGGGTTCAGCCTTTTTGTAGTGGTGTATGAAAACATAGTGCAGATTTTTCCGTGCACTAGAACAGTCACACAGTGCACTGTAATATATAGTGTACAGATGATGTACGCTAAACAGACATGGAATACCTGTAATCCATAGCATTGTTTGCGCAGCTCAGATGTACATGTGGGGCTCATATGGGTGGAATATGGGCGAGGTTTCCAGATGGGTATGGGCTGCGACCCAAATAGACCCCATTGTAATAGCCCTCCTAAATCTCACATGGGTCCCATCTAGGCCCCATCTGTGTACAACCAAGATGGGGCCCAAGTTGAACTCTTTCTGGTTCCCATTACTGACCCTGATTGGCATCTATATGTGGGACCAGCGTGGAACCTGATGACCAAATGTTGTGGCTACTTATACAGGCCCTACATAGACCTGTTAGCTGGGGCATGTCGGCTTTTCTAAAGATCTGGATTTTCAGATGGGGGGGTGGGGGGCGGGGGGTAGTGATCTAAGCAGCTGCCTAGCACTCTAATAGTTGATGCCCACAAAGCAGATGAAGTTTCTTTAGTTTGTAATGTAATTAAGAAATAGCAGTTAACAAGTACAGTGGAGGTCAAGTTGAGGTCTGAAACACCAAGAAAACTTCTCTCTCCAAGAGAGCTGCTCAGAGGATTCCTTGAAAAACAAAACTGCAAAATATTTTCAGGAAGATTTAGCAGTCTTTGGAGTGGTGATGCACTCTGTTCTACAGTCTAGATCAACAGTTAAGCTTGGCAGTGGGTAGATTATGCTTTGGGCTGTTGTTGCAGCCAGTGTCCTGGAGGACATTTTACAAGTAGAGCATATAATGGAGGAACAACAGCACGTGTTCTGTACAAAAGCTGAAGATGAAAAGAGTATGGCTTCTAAAGCAGAATAATGACCTGAACACATTTGAAAATCCACAGTGGACTACCTCAAGAGATGCAAGCTGAAGGTTTTGCTAGGGCCCTCACAGTCCCCCAACCAAAACATAATTGAATAATCTGTGGATGAACACTAAGGTGAAGTCGTCCTTTAAAGCTTGAAGAAAACCTCAAAGGCTACAGCGCTTATTTTGGTTCTTGAATAATCCACTTCTAAGGTACATAATTCATGTACATGATGCAAATGATTGGGCATCCCTTGTCAATCACTTTTTTTATTTTTTTCTTCCCCCTCTCCGTTGTACAAGTTGTGAAAACAGGACAGGGGCACCATGTTCCAATGATTTTGGAACTCAAGTGATTTGAGCTCTCAGATAAGTATATCCAAGCTCTGAAACCTCTGAAATCAGCTATGCCTTGTTCAGTCATTGTTCGGAAA
Organism: Salminus brasiliensis; assembly: GCF_030463535.1. Lineage (NCBI taxonomy): Eukaryota > Metazoa > Chordata > Actinopteri > Characiformes > Bryconidae > Salminus > Salminus brasiliensis. Next base: position 29,467,959 of record NC_132891.1, on the reverse strand, counting down.
GGCCAGGTCATGCAAATTTCCAGGCTTTCTAAATACTGACCACCCCCCCCCCCCCCAAACCTTGTCCCAACAATCAGCAATCGTGGCCATAGCACTCTAAAAAATTAAAAGAATTGATTTCAGCCAAGCAGGAGAAAGCTGTATGAAGGCTGCACTGTGGACAGCCGGCCAGATGTTTGCTCATATTTTGTAAGGCCTTATAAAATACAATTCAGAATCAAATAAAAAGTATGGCAGATGGCATGGGTCAATCTGACCCATGAACTTTACATCAATTGCTAAGTAGCAGGGAGAACACTAGGGTGAAGTCCATTTTTATTGTTTGGCCTCCATGATTACATCAGTTTACAAAGTAATCAATGGATCACTCATTATAATCAACAGAGAAAGTCCTGGACTTTTTGGTAAAGACCTGTTAGTAAGGAACCAAGGATACATTTACAGAAGTGAGCGACGCATTTTCCTTGACTGTAACCATTAAACTAGAATTAGCTCTTCTCCTATTTCTGATCTATTAGCTTGATGTAGCGATACTGTATTACATCAATTTGGAGCACTGCGTTCAGTGTGTTTTCAAATCCCTTTGACAGTTATCCTTCGGAGAGTGTTGCCTTCCTGTGTTTTGGTTGGAGAGCCTTAAGCACAGCTGCTTCCAGGGCCATAAAACTTGTCTATCACCAGCGATAACTGACCTCTTTCGTGACCTCATTGTTCTTTTGCCGCTGTTCCTTGGAACTCGGTTTGGCTTGAGGGCAATGGGTGAATTGATCCGTAATCACTAATGTTTTGTGTTAGTGGTCAAAGGTAGCAGGGTAGAGCAGGAAAGGGAGTGCGCGCGTGTGTGAGTGAGTTGTAGGTGTGTAGTGGTGGATCAACCAAGGTCAGATTATTTTAAGGCTGCTTTGCATGCAGCTGAGAGCAGCACGCTGCCGTGAGTCATCTTCTCTCCGCAGGTTGGTGGACCCCGCACTGAAGTGGGACTGATTGGAGGGGGGTGTGAGACACTTCAGCTAATTATCGTGTTAGCCTGAGACTTATTTAACCCCCGCCCGCCAAGCAAGTGTAATATATAAGTGTTATCACGGCTTTCTTATTGAGGGCCCATATCTGATCTGACCTGCAGAGGTGTGCTATGCTACTTTAGGGCTTCAGTCTAGATATGCACTGTGGTAGAGGGGAGTGCTGCCAGGCCGGTGGGGTTTCCATGAATTAAGATTTGAATCTGAGAATCCATTATCCATGGAACGGTCTTGCCTGCACCTCCTTAGCAGGCTTAAGTTAAGCTGCCATTACTGAAACATATCCTTTCTTGTTTTAAACCCTTGTGGTCTTCCTGCTCTTGGATACCCCTCAATGCCAGTCCCTGCATTCCTGACATCACCTGGCTTTCTGACGTTTGGCACCTGACACCCCCCCTCAATAATCATACTAAAGACAAGTTATGTAGTTATTATAATTAACAAGAGTTGATTATAATAACTAAAAAAAAAGTTAGTCAGGTTTGACAGTACAGGGCTGCACACAGCAAAGCATTCCCCCACACTCCCACCACCATGTTTAAATCTGCTATGATCGCATTATGGATTGTTGCATTACACTAACACTAGAGGCATTCCTGGTGCATCCAAGTCAACAGAGCATTAGGCCTTTTTCACTAATCGTTCCTAAGACAGTAATGATATTTCATGGACTTTTTCTTATGACCGTTCTCAAAATCAAGCAAGATATTCCCTGTTATTCCTTGTAGGCAATAAAGGTGTCTTTTGGGAAATGTGAGTGGAGCCTTCATGTTCTTCTTGGATAGCAGTGTTTTTTTTTGCCTTGAAACTCACTGGAAACTAGGAATGCTCCAATCTGATTTAGTGGATCTGGATAGGGGCTGATCCAGGCAATTTTTTAATGGATCAGGTATTGGCTATTTTAATCCCAAACCAGTTCTCAGGGTCTTTGTTTAACCACAATGTTCAAAGTGCAATGTGGAGGTCTCAGGACCCCATTAATACACTTTATTGCTCATCCGGCAGCACTAAGGCACATTCTCAGAAAGTAAATAAGAGTTATTTTAGTCTTTAGTGTGGAGCTATTTTATAGTGGAACTGTACAGACCATATTATCTGAGACATCACAAAAAACCCCCCACTGAAACGCTCTGTTTTACCAGCGGGAGAACCGTTTGGATGTCTGTTTTTAAACCAGCACTGAAGAGTCCATTCAGAACCAAGTGGAGGCTAATGCTAATACTGTATACACAAGCTATAGAAACCCAAATCACAGCCCATTCACGCACTATAATACAGTTATTTTAAATCAGTAGTCCACAAACTACAACCAGTATCAGTCCAGAGTGTGTACCACTAAACACACACAGGATGTGACTTAACTGTAGTGTTTAAAGGAGCTGAGTCAGTCAGGGAGGAGAGTCAGACTGGATTAGAACATATTAAACACTATAAAAGTCATTCTAAAAACTAAATCAATCAGTCCAGAATGTTTCATAATATAAACTGAAACTAAACCTAAAAGATTTTACTTCAGTATTTATCAGCAGCTCATCTTCTCTAAACTGTCTGACTGGATTATTTATACAATCAAAAAGTTTTAAGAGACCGAGATCTGGATACCTCTGTTCCCTAGTCTCTTTCTAAATGTGTGCTGCTTGTTGAAAACTTTTAGGCTATTCCAGCCATTGCTGGAGAGGTTCTATTGTAATAATGTGTCGAGACACCCCCCCCCAGTTCCAGCTCCACTGTCAGCTGACCAGACAGCTCATTGTAATAATGCAATTAGCCCCATTCTTCGAGGGGTAATAGCTGTGGGAAATCCCACGTGCCGAAGCACAATTTGCATTGTCCCTGCCGCTTTGTCTTTGTCTCGGTAATCTGCCTTCCTCTACCCCCCCTCGACTGTTGTGAATTTCAAACAGAGCTGAATTAACAGTCCCTGCAACGATCCACATAGATTTCAAGCTTTGCTGCGCTGGCTAGTATCACAGGACTCGTTTTTGAGACCCACCCGAGCGACAAGGCACACGTTCACATTGCGCTTGGCTTTCGGTTTGCAAATCTGCCTAATCCAAAGTCCTTCTAACGTCTTGCTAAATGAGGGATTGCGTTACCTGCTTATTACAGAGGGAACTCTATCTCCGTTATCTTGAGTTATAGCCGTGCTGTGAATGAAGCGTTTGTTTAAGCGCACTTCCTGGCTCCTCTGTCCTCTTCTTTCACTCTGTGGTTGCAGCTTTAGCCAGAGGGAAGGGCCTGCTAGCACACAGCTGGGAGGAGGACGCTATTAATTATGTTCAGGACAGGGAGGTGGTGTTCCAGGAGCAGCTTTGTGTATGGATGCGAAACAAAACGGCAACAGGACGCCACATCGCTCATCAAGCGATGGAGTGGGTTAAGGAGCGAGGCGTCTCAATCACCACCGAGAGCTTGTGGGACTGTGAAGAACACGTGTAACCACTACAGGTGGTGTGTGGACAGCAGTGAAGGATGTGTGGGAAGCAGTTCGTTTAGGTCATTTTAAGTAAACATTATGAAAGAATGACAAAGCAGTGTGAGGTGGTCATCGAGACCTCGGGAGGACCTACAGAATGCTGTGGACCCTTTTAAGCGCCAAAGACCAGTACCTAGTTGGGACACGACTGACCGGTCATGTTGGGTTGTTATGCCAATGCCAGAAACAACCATGATTGGAGTTATGCAAAAATCGAGTAGATCTTGAAAAATTACGAGATCTCACTGATACCTTTTGGTTGTAGTTTTTTCCATTTGATTGATAGTTGCTGGGTATTAGTGATTGTTCAGAGAAAAAAAAGCCTTTGGAGTAACAGGTGTATGTATACTGTGTTTAGATGTTTGTGGACACCATCTATAATTAATCCATTTGTCCGAGTTGCACCCATTGCTGACACAGTTGTCGTAGTAAAAAGGTAAAGGTGCACGTATTTGTCACTGTACAGTGTGGACTGTACAGCGAAATGTGTCCTCCGCATTTAACCCATCTGGTAGTGAACACACACTCACTGTTAGGGGCAGTGAGTACACACACACACCCAGAGCGGTGGGCAGCCAACTCCAGCGCCCGGGGAGCAGAGAGGGTAAAGGGCCTTGCTCAAGGGCCCAACAGTGGCAGCTTGCCGAGCCCGGGAATCGAACCCACAACCCTGTTATCGATATCCCGGCGCTCTAACCGCTGAGCCACCACTGCCCCATAGCATAGGACTCACTGGAGCAGATTACAAGAGCAGTGGAGCAGTGGAAGAGCTGTGAGCTTACTTTTACCAATACTTTTGGGATGAGTTGGCAAGTTGGGGATGAGGTAGGGTGGAGATCTTCCAACATCCTGACCTCACTGACTCTCTTACCACTGAATGCAATCAAATCCTCACAGCAATGCTCCTTCAAAGTCCAAAATCTGGACAGTAGTTTATATATATATATAAAAATCTAAAGAAGTCTTAACATGTAACACAATATGTACTCAAATAAAGGTAAAAAATGTGCCTTGAAAGTAAAGAGGACATTCTAAATCTCTCTCTCTCTCTCTGTGTGTGTGTGTGTGTGTGTGTGTGTGTGTGTGTGTGTGAGAGAGAGAGACTGCTCAGGAAGGAAGCATTAGTTGACCGTGCGAGTTTGTTGCTGTTAACACACAGCCAACGACTTCCTCCCTACAGTCCCAGATCACACACACACAACACTGCCCCCAACTCTTTCCCTCTCTTTCCTCCTCTCTGTTCTCACTGTCACGCTCTCCTTCTCTCTCTCTCTCTCCTTTTCTCTCTGGGTCTCTTTCATATTTAGAGCTGCAATATTTTTATCCAGAGATATATTTATCCAGTCATTTTCACCTAAAGTCACCACAAGATCCAACATGGCATGGTATTAATAATGCACCCTGTGTATCCAAGACTGGAGTAAAATCTATAATGGGCAGATATAATCTGCCTCTGGTTGTTGCACTATATGGACAGAAGTATTGGGACACCTGCTTGATTCATCGTTTCTTCTAAAATCAAGGGTATTAAAGAGTTGATCCTGCTTAACTGTCTCTACTGTTCAGGGACGGAGGCTTAGTGAGGTCAGGTTAGTGTTGGTCAGGTTAGGATGATCACCACCCCACCTCATCCCAAACTTCTCACGCTCTTCCCAAAAGGACCGTATGGAGCACCATCATTTTATTCCAGAGGACACAGTTCCACTGCTCCACGGCTCAACCCTGGGATCTTTTATACCCCTCTAGCCCACACCTGGCATTGGACATGGTGCAAAAAGGTTCATGTTTACCTGCTCCAGAGTGTCCTATTCTATTGGCAGTACTTCTCCACAGGGATGCATGTACTAGGACTCCTCACTCTGCAGTGTTCTGCTGTTAACTTTTATTTGGCTTTTCTCCTGCTCCCCCATCAGTGCTGTTGGTGCTGGAGTGTTGTGGCTGTTCTGCGGCTGCTTTCTGAGTCTCTTCAGCTGCAGCACTTCCAGAATGTTCCAGGGTGGTTGTTGGAGTAGAGGCGAGGCGGGGGGCAGTGAGGGTGGGGGGGTTTGACATGAGTTTGTTGTGCTTTTAGAGCTGGATCTGGCCTGTGCTTTCCCTTTCTGTCTGGCAGTAGGACAAAGACATACACACACACAGACAGAGGTGGGGAGAGAGTTGGAAAAACAGAGGGAAAGCAAACCACACACAGGCAGAAACAGATTTGGTCTTGCATACAGATTCCTTCAATTCTGCATAGTCACGCTTAATGAAACTTCAGTCCGGGTGGCAATAAGGACAATACGTCTGTAGCTTTTAGTTGTACAAGCTGTTCTGGTAAATCTTGGGTTCTATCCATGTACTGACCATTTCGCTTATTGACCTCTGCGTTAGACAAACCTACCCGGTCTGTATACCAGGAACAGTTATTCGACTATAGATCCTTATTTACCTTGAACAGTTTGAGTGAGTCATACTCCAACTCTTCACCAGTGGGCAATCTCTGACCACATGCCCACCACATTGTGGCAGATGGGCTCTAAATCCACATTGTAGGCTTGGAGCAAAGATGGTCCTCCTACGCTACTTGCCTACTATATACATTTTTTTATTTTTTGTGTTTTGACGAACTTGCTGATACGATATGCATCACGATATAGGGGTTATGATACAATGTATTACTATACTGTAAGCAAAGCAATATATAACTTTTTTTATTATTGAATATTAGGAAAACACATAGTATAAAAAAGCACCATCATGTGCGCACACTGGCCCCCAGTAATAGTGTATACCAAGGCAAAACTTTGACACGGTATGAAAAAAGTGGATACTACCCACCCGTACCCTGTTCATCACTGGAAAGGGACCTCAGAAAGACCGCCGCATTCTCAGCACAGCAGTGACACTAGTGTGGTAGTGGAATGGTAACGTGTGGGACTCTGGTTTACATGCATCATGCACAACAGCGTTGTTGAGGTTTCACACATGGTCACTGCAAGGTTGAGAATGGACCACCACCCGAGAGTGGACCACCAGCCAAGAGACTGACCCATGTGAAGGGCTGGAGAACACGCACATGCAAATGTGGTTGTGAATGTGGTACTCCACAGTCCCAGACACCAGCCAGATGAACCTACAAGATAAATGGGTGTTTCTAGTACAGTGGCCAGTGAGTTCATCATGCTGCTAGTACTCATGCATTCAGTTTAGGGCTGTATTTTAGTGCTACTGGAAAAAATATGTGCGACTCCCCCCAGCCAGGGCCCGCAAGAATTGACTGATGAGGATAGATCAGCTCCATGCACAAATCCCAAGGCGAAGCCATTAAACCACACGTACCGGACCTTAACCAGCTGATTAATAGAGCCTGCTGGGTGAAGTGAAGCAGGTGCGGTATAAATCTGACACCCATATACTGGTCTGAAAAGGAGGCATTCACCATTCAACTTCAGTTAACAAGATGGTAAGGGGTGGTTTTACTTCAGACCAGAAGAACAGATCTGCACTGCACAGTGTAACCCTGGTTGATCATCTTAGCTTTTGACTGGTGTTGGGTATTTTTAGCTGTTCTACAAGCATCATTCAACCAGCATGATCAAGACATCACGGTCATGCCGGTCGATCGGCTTCACCTTGAATCAACCCTTAATCTTTCTGCTTAACCTTGAATCAACCAAAAAAACTTAACCCCAACACTACCTCAACACTCCAAATCTAACCCTAAAAGGGTAAGGTTAGGCTTAGGGGGTAGGTGTAGGGTCTCATTCAATAGTTTGCATTCCAGCATCCAAATAAAGTGTTACCTTTTACTCCTTTAATTTGACTATGTTGAGGATGTTAACAGATAAAACAGTGAAATTACAGAAAGGTTTGTATATGAAGTGAAGGAATTGAGTTGTCCATTAAATCAGTGACAAAATTGTCCATTAAAGTTTTTCACGGTTCTAGAACTGTTTCCTTTCACATGGAGTCCAGTCGTTTTAATAAGAATAGGGCGTTTTCTCCATGTCTTAGAGCCTAGTTTTATACGTTCTACGAAGTGAGAAGCAATTGAGCAACAATATTGCTCAGGATCAGTAACTTTTTCTCAGCTGTAACACCTGCATGACTCGCAAGGCGTTTGACAGCAAGATCAAAAGACGTCATGCGGCGTAACCGTTTATCTGAAATCAAAGCGGTGTTTGGTAACCCCAAGGAAACGTTCCCAGGCTCTTAGTGAAGCCGCGAAAGCTGGAAACCGTCAAGCCCTTTCTCTCGCGCTCCTGCCTTTCACTTGCTGGTGCTCTCTCTTTTGCTCCTGCTCACACACTTAGGGAGCCAAATAGCCATTTCCCCGTTTTCCGTGCAACTCCACGGCATGCTAAAAGGCTCGCTGGCTGAAAACTCGCACATTTAACGCGAGAGCGCCGCAAGACCTCTTGCCGTCTACACTGCCAGAAACCCTTCTTGCTGTCTTCCTGTGCAGGAGGTGAAGCGTTTTTCTCCCCCTCTTTCTTTTTGTGTTTTTCTCTCTCTCTCTCTCTCTCTCTCTCTCTTTCTTTCTTTCTCTCGTTCTCGCTTGGTAACAGCTGCTGACCTATTTAAGAAAGGGAGAGAAAGAGAGAGAGAGTAGGATGAAGAAGAAGAAAAAGCAGCCAAGGAAAACAGTTTTTCTTTTTGCCGTGTGGGCCGCAGGACGGCGGCTGAGGCAGAACCGCTGCGCTCTACCCAGATCGCTTCTTTCTGCTTATTCTGGCCTGACAGACAGCATTTGATATTGTTAATAGTATCAGTAAAGGATAGAAAAAAACACAATAGCTCTTTGTCACCCTGCTCCGTTTTACTCACGGTGGGTTATTTTGCTTGGCAGCCGGTTATGGGAATACTCAGTGGGGTGGTTTGCAAACAGAGGCTGTAACACTGGATCCTGTACTGCCAGTGGTTTGGGCCTTCTGGCGCTGGCGGAATGACTGTAGGGGGTTTAATGGGCAAGATGTTTAAAAGCTGACCATCATAAATGCTGATGTGCTGAAACCATGCAGATTGACTTGTATTAGCATGCAATATAATGAAAATCACATCGCCACAGTTTCCTCTTGCCCCAGATGTAGTCGATCAGCCGGGGTTCGTTTTGGTATCTAAAGTTTTGCTTCTTTAATTTTGCACTAAAATGCAAACGATGGAAGCTAATGCTCGTAGATAGACTTGCTCCTGTAGTCTGATGTTGTAAAAATGGTCAAAAAGTAGTGCTTTTGGATTTTTTAAGATTCATACTACAGATTTCTTAAAATTAATGGGTCTGCATTGGACAGATATTTAGATTTGCCTACTGTTTCGTACCGTATACCCATATGTATTATACGCTATTAAAAGTATGAGATCCTTGAGGAACTTTTGGAGGTTCTTCAGTTTAGAACTGCGGAGGAGCATTTTTCTTCTAAAAGCCCCTTCTTGAAGGTTCTTTAAAGCACTTTTAAGTGCGTTGCATAAGGATCTTACATTTTAAACCATGTACCTAACTTATAAGTACACTTATTTTATGGTCGTATAAAAAGAAGTCATTTAGTGGCTTTTGAAGCATCTTGAGCAGGATAGTGTGGATGTGTGTGTGGATGTGTGTGTGGATGTGTGTGTGGATGTGTGTGTGGATGTGTGTGTGGATGTGTGTGTGGATGTGTGTGTGGATGTGGTACAGGGATGTATGGGGTACACGGTAGATCCAAACACTTTTTCTGAGCACCAGGGAGACCTGACAGAGTCTAGGCTTGGCTAGGGGGTCTACAGGCAGCGTCAGCAGGGCTGTGGGTTGAGGGGTGGCTGCTGTGGGGACGGTGTGGGTCAGCCTTTTGTTTAGAGAGAGGAAATTGCAATGCAAACAGATGCCTCACGTCCACATTCACCTCCGCACTGCAGTCCAGCTCTGAATCAGCCGGGTCACTGAAACGCTTCAGCAAACAAGACAGGGTCACACACATACACACGCGAGTGCACACACACATGGTGCAGGCAGATGAGTGCGCTCCCTCCTTTCTAAATTTCCATTTATACTAAACTGAAGACCGTGTCCCCACATTATTTTCAGCCTCCAGTGTGACCTGCAGATACGTCATAGTCACTCCATTAGATTTGTATGACTGACTGTTGTTGTGGGTCACCTGTAGAACGTGGTGGTTTGTTGGACATTAGACAGACTCTGATCAGCTCTGCACAATTTCCTGCATTAGGTTTTTTTTTAAATCCAGTACTGTGTGACCAGCCCTTAGAATAGCTGGAAATGACTTCAGTTAGTTACATATTTGTATATTAATGTGTGTCTGTTGTATGTTTATGTGGTGTTTGTGTGTTGCAGGTCATCAAAGTCAAGCTTCTCAGTGCCCCCCCAATGAGTTTGAGTGTCGGGGGACTGACGTGTGTATACACCTGAGCAAAGTGTGTGACAGCATCTCGGACTGCACGGATGGCCGTGACGAAGGACATCACTGTCTGGGTATGTCTATCTGTGTGTGTCTCTCTCTCTCTCTCTCTCTCTCTCTCTCTCTCTCTGTCTCTCAGGCTATTTTGGTTTCTCTCTTTGTCTCTTTGTCTCTTGCGCTCTTTCTGTCTCTCGTTCTTTCGCTCACACTCGTGTCTCTCAGGCAGGGATCTCTAATTTTTCACTCTTTCTCTCTCTCTCTAGCAATTCTTGTCTTGTCTTTTATTCTGTCTCAATGCAATGCATCTCAATTTGTCACTCATTCTCTCTTGCGTGTTTCTTCTCTCAGGCCATCACTCTTTCTTGCCCATCTCTCTCTCTCTCGCTCCCTCTCAATCTACCATTTTTCATTCTCTTTTACCTCCACACATATGCGGTGGCCAGAGGGTGTCTTTCTCTCAGACACTCATTTATTTGGAAATTACCTTGAACTTTGGGTTCAGTCGTTGCCTTTACTGCTCGTCGCCTCCCTCCCAACTACAACCCCACCCCACACACACACACACACACACACACACACACACCTCCCAGACAAAACACCTCCATCAGCCATGTTAATGAGCTGTCTGCTTTATCTCCACCTGCTGGTCACTCAGCCTCTCCAGACCTTCACCGCCTCCCCCACCGGACGCATCCATCCCCTCCAGCGAGAGCAGACTCCAATCAAATCCCCCAAATTAATTGGAGTCGGGGTCGGTACATGGTGTCCCCCCTGAGTTTTATTGCTTTGCTGCTGAAAGAGGAGGCTCCGGGCTGCTCCAGCTCAGAATAAATATCCACTGTCATTGGCTCTGCTCAGAGGCAGACGCTCTCTTGTGGACGGTTCTGTTAAAGATGCTGACAGGTCTTTTTTTGTTGTTTTGGTTTTTTTTTTGGTTTTTTTTTTTTTTTTTTTTTTTGGTTGGATATACAACAGCCCATATTTGCTACAGTGTGGTGACCTAAATTTGTTCATAATGTTGGAATTAATGTCTGGACTCTGTCAGTGTTTGATAATGAACTGGCATGAATGTTAGACCTTGTGCACATGGCCAAAATAAGGCCAAAGATCATGAGCCTTTTTTTATTTTTCATTTAATTGCTGAGGTGAGTCAGTAGACTTTAGTTATTTTTGAACCCTTAACCGTTTTACAAGTACAGTTCTGACCGTATGGTCCAACCGTTCAGCTTCAAATGTGACTCCTCAATTCTCCTGATTCATCAAATCCGTCCACAAATTTGTCTTCCCACAACGTACAGTGCATCTCTACAACACAGGAGTTTTCAGCTCTACATAAAATAGTGCCATTGTGCCTCAACTCCCAGTATAATGAGAACCCATGTGACCTAGAGCATTAAGTGATGAGAGACTCCGACCCAAAACCTGAAAAATTAAAGTTCAATTTGAGAAATTCTTCATATTTCCTGCAAAATCATACCTTGACTCATGTGGATGAATAGTTTTGTTGCTTGGAATGGGGTTACGAGAATCTGTGGAATGTCTTGAATAAACTAATATATAAACAGCAAGAGGCAGAAGATCAGTTTCTGGGTGTCCATTGATCAGTTTCACACAAAACATAGATGGACGCAGGAATCCACCAATTACATAATTATACATTATACAATAATAATACATAATATTAGAGCTATTTAAAAAAATTATCTCATGGGTTTAAAATACTGTTGTCACACAGCTTCTTAAACACTCTAAATACTTTCCTAATGACCATGTTTGGTCACACATTTTGGGGTGTCCTCAGCTTCTGTTGGGCAGGTTTCAAGAAAAATATGCTCCGAAGCTCTCTTCACTCTAGATATTATGACACAGGGCACACTTTCGATATGGTTCGGGTCGTGCATGGGCCATCTAAGCTGTTCTGGTGCGTTTCACCGCCCACACTACGCGCGCTCATGTGTGTGTGTGTGTGTGTGTGATCGAGTGCCCAAAGCTCATGTTTGCGTCCAAAGTCCTGCGCTATTCTGGCTCAGCCTGCCACCCACTATCTGGAACATGATGCTCTGCCCATTTAAGCAAGCACAAGGCATAAAAACGCATGCCAAATAAAGGGGAATGCTGTGATGAGAAAGCAGAAGTATCTTATAATCTCAGTTCTGGTTATGTGAGGAATTGCAGGCTTTAAAAGTACACTAGGTCACTGATTCATTGCTAGCTTGTCACAATACCGACCGCACAGCTTATTTACAACATCAGCACGGAAGAACAAAATACTGGCAATATTAAGAGTGTGCTTGTGAAAGTGTATTGGGACATTGTGATGCACACGCGTCAAGCATTTATTAGGAACACCTGTTATGCAATCAAAAATAATGTTTACAACAACCTTTGGAATGGGTTAAAAAAAAGGGGATTTCAGTGGTTTTGAGTATAGCGTCATTGTGGCGCCAGATGAGCTAATTTGAGTATTTCTAGAACTGCTGATCTGTGTGATAAGGGAAAAACATCCAGCGAGCAGCGGTTCTGCAGAACTTGTTCATGAGCGAGGTCAACAGAGAATGGCCAGACTGGTTGGAGTGGACAGAAAAGCTACAGTACCTCTGATAACTTCTCTGTACAGTTGTGGTGAACAAAAAACAGCATGGCCAACCTTGAGGCGGATGGGCCACGACAGCAGAAGACCAAGTTGTGTTCCACTTCCATCAGCCAAGAACAGAAAGCTGAGGCTGCAGTGGGCACAGGCTCACAAACACAGGACCGTTGAAGACTCTTGGTGCAGTCAGATGTCAGTGCCAACAGTGTGAATCCATTGACCACAGTCCAGGCTGGTGGAGATGGTGTGGGCAGTGTTTTCTTTGCACCCTTTGGGCCTGTTAATACCAGTCAATCATTACTCGAATGCCACAGCGTATTTGAGGATTGCTACTGACCATGTGCATCCATGGTCTTCATGGCCACCATTTACACATCATCTTACGGCTGCCTTCCAGCATGATGACGCACCATGAGACGACGCCAAAGCCTCAAACGGGTTTCATGAACATGACAGTGAGTTTAGTGATCTTCAGAGGCCTTCCTGGTCACCGGATCTGAATCTAATGAAGCACCTTTTGGGATGTGGTAGAAGTGTGGTAGAAAGTGATCCTGAGAAGTCTAAAGGTATTGCTTGATGCATGATCTTGTGGACTCCATACCCTAAAAATCGAGACTGTTTTCAGAGCTGAAAGAGGCTCTACCCAGTATTAGAATAATAATGTCCTGATGAGTGTAACTGATCACAGTAAGCAGCCCAACCATCTCTTGGACATCTCCTGGATGCTCTGGGGCCCAAACTGTGTAAATGTTGTTCAGGATTTGATCCGTTTTTCCTTTTATAGGCTAAAAGGCTTATAATACACGTAGAAGGGCTAGAGGTAAATGGCTTTACAGTTCATACTTAACTGTTGATGCACACACTCCATACCTCTGGCTCATAAATTGACCTATTGAACCTTTTGCTTAGCACTTGCACTCTCCCCATCACAGACCCCATGCTCAGACACACATACATATGCACTTACTGAAAGAGCTCTTTCCTCCTGACCGGTTTCATACATCTGCTTTCACGGAAAAGCCTGCAGTTTCACAAGCGCAGCTCTGTTTGGACGCACAGACTCTTGGGTTGCGCAACTCCGACTCGGTCACAACCCCCTGCAGCGCTCAGTTCGCCGTTCTTCGCCTGTGAGTAATTACTGCCATGTCGCTGACAGGGGGAGTGAAAGGGAAGACTAGGAAGAGATGGCGGGCTGGAATGTTATCACTGTTCAATAAATCTGCCTGCTGCATTAATAACAAAGTGAGGCATGCGGGGAATTGCAAAAGCATAATGTAATATTCATATTTTCTTAAAAGGAACACAGCGATTCGGGAAACATGGCCCGAGGGTGACATTTGATATTTTTCTGCAAAGCAGTTTTTATTTATATTTATTTTGGACTTCTGGAATTTGGCCCCCACTCATACCTCTACACATCTAAGGGTTAAAAATCCAAGGTGATTTCAGAGCTGAAACTAAAGGGCTGTTGATGGTGCTCCATGCTGCTCCATGGCCACAGCGGTGTTTTGTTTGTTGTCTTTAGTTAGGTGGTGGTTATGGACAATCATGGTGTGGTGATTTTGGAAGGAACGTCCGGTTCAGTGAATAGATTAGGTACATTAGCACTGTTAGTGGAACTGTTAGTTACTTATTGAAGACCTAGATTGTGCACCAATATGGACATTTTGGGCCAGTATACTGTGTACATTTTCTGTGTTTCTGAGTATTTGAGGTGGTGTGATGTAAATACTATATTGCATAAATACTAAATATGGGACTTAAGTTGAGGCTAAGATCTAGTTTATACCTGGATCCGGTCAAGCCACATAGAAATGCAAGTGTAAACGCACCAAAGAATCAGATTTAAACCAGATACAAATCTGATCACTCAAAACACTTCGAGGTGGTTTAAGGTGCGTTCGAGTCGCATGTGATAGCGTATAGTTAGTAGGTAGACTCCTGATGTGACCAGGTGTAAACAGGGTCAAATAATGGCTAGATGTGGCATTACAACCCATTTTTAACCCAATGCTTCCAGAGGTGGTGCTCCTCCGAGCGGCGCTTTCCTCTGCAAAGCTTCCCCAAGCTAGGGTTAGCACTTAGCCTAGCGTAGATACCGGCTCGCTTCCTGACTTTTCCTCCCACGCTCTCCAAATTTGTAGGCAACCATTAAGCAGTTGCCAGCCAATACCAGTATGCTTCTGGTGTTATGCCTCTGTAGTTTCTGGGGTTGCTGCGATGCAGTTGTTGGGTCTTTAGCTCCGCTGAACTCTTAAAAGTGGTGCTAAACACCTGCCAGATTAGTTAGATAGGTCCCATGCATGGCATGGATTTTGCTGTGGGACAAACGGTGCAGTGTCTTATGTTGCTCCTGGATTCAAACTCACCACACTTACGTAGTTGTCCAGCGTTGCTCTGTGGCTCTTTATGATTGAGGAAGTGCATTCATATCTCTGATGTGCTTGAGTCTCTGTCTAGGCCCTAACTAGTGGTGCGTGGGAGTGCATATGTATGCACGAGTGCGCGTGTGTGTGCGCGCGTGTGTGTACGCGTGTGTGCGCGTGTGTGTGTGTGTGTGTGCGCGCGTGCTTGTTGCTTGTTCTGTTTGCTCCTGGTCATGATGCGTCCGCTCGGCTGAGACTGCACACACAACACAGGCAAACATGGGCTGCTGTGCTACAGCGGCTACAAGAATGATTAGGCCTTCCAAATAGAATGCGACACCAATCCCGGCCCTAACAATTTATCTGCGGAGCAGCTCACAGTCCTGGCAGCAGGATACGGTTCTGTAGCATTGTAAATCGCAGTGTTTGCATGGCAGTGACGGATGAGCTTGCTTAAGCTTATTGCATTTCTGAGAGAGAGAGAATAATGATAAGCTTATTGATTTGGCAGCGGTCTCTGGAGCAGACGGCCGTATTCATTAGATAGAATGCTGTTGTCATGTTTGTTTTCATGTGCTTTTGTTGAGGGTGGATGTGGTCAGTTGGAGTGGAGGATGCCGTAGACTGCCGCTTCTCAGGATTTTAGTGTACCTGTCTGTAAAAAAAAGTATTTACATATATCCACCCATTTGGCATATAGAAATGTAGCCCCTGCCCATTTATATAGAAGTCAGAGGGGTGTTTTCTGCCTGCTTTTTGAGCTGTGATACAAAGCAGCCAATCAGAAGAGGAGCATTTTAAGGGTGAAGTATTGACATGGGAAAGTTGTATCACTCCCTTTGGCCTTTCTCTTTTTCCTTTTACCACCTTATAAGTACACACATACACACACTGCAAGCACAGACAAGCCACCAGACAGACAGCAATCTTAGCCATAAGGAATGTCACAACACACACACACACACACACACACACACACACACACACACACTCTCTCACCACTATCTACTATAGTACTACTAGTACCTCCCTTACTCCCTTACACTCTGTGTAAGTTAAGCATGTCTATGCAGATTGGGTCAGTGAATGCTCTCTGCCTCTCTGGCTTCTAAAGGGCTTTTTTTTTTATGTTGAAGAATTCGCGCTGTATGGTTCAATCAGCCAGGAGTCCCAGTTGCTGCAGCAGATTTTGGGCACATTTTGGTCATAGCTTCCTCTTCTTTTCATTCATTATCACTAGCTAGCCTCTATCACACAACACTACCAGCACTGCAGGATGAAGACAAGCATGTGCTTCCTTTCAGAGTGCTGCTAACTTGCTGCGGTTGGACTCCTAAACTGGGAGTCTATCTAAAAGTTAAGCACCTGCTGTGCCTGCATGGTTCCTGCTAGGTAGGTAACGTTCCACTGTGGGACAGGAGCACGTTATGGACTGTTAAGTTACTCCTAAGCTTATTTACTCAACTTAAGCCTCAATTAGCTGGAACACTGTCTGTACTGTGGTGGTAAGCCTGCTAGCTAACTTCTCAAAGCCTAGCAAGCCAGCTTTGGTTTCAAACACAAGGCTTTATGTGTTGCTTTACGGCTTTCTTTCACTCTGACAATAGCTGCTTGACTTTGTCCTCTCAGGCACAGGTTTTTATGATCAACGCTTGTGTCCATAGTGCAGCAGCTAGTCAGAATTGTCTACAAATTGCATCACAAGTGGCAATCATCGGGGACCAAGCACCATAAGCAGCTACAAAAGCCAACTGGGCACAAATGATGGGCAACATTTTTGGAATTACCTTATTGTTGGCTCTATTATACTAAACTTGCGCTACAACATTTTTGGACATGGCTTGTGTTTGCTAAATAATTTTACAGCAGTTAGTCCTAATTAGTCCTAGCGCTCCAGAATTTCCATTTACTACTTCTCATTCTTCGAGGAATTCTGATGCTGGTCTCCTTTTCCACTGCTCCTGAGTTTTCATGTCTGATGTACGTAGTGCAGCATAATAGTTACCTACAATCCTAATCAATTAAACAATAGTAATCTACAAAAGTGTCCCAAGATGTTTCTGGTCACCTTTTTCACCACCCCCTCTTTTAAGCCTAAATTATTAATGCTTCAACATGGGCCTGAAGAATTTCCTCTCTGGATAAGAACAAGTGCTGAGTGCTCTTTGCCTGGCACATACCTCCCTGGCACATACTACATGTGTATGCATGCATGCTTGGTCCAGCTTGAATAATGGTGTTGTAGCTTTTCACACTGTTGGCTTTTTCTGCTCTAGAAGAGTGAAACCTGGTGATATGAGCTTGTACAGAGCCGCTACCTGGCCATCTAAAGCAGTTCTATTACTTCTGTAATCCCAGCAGTGGTAGGCCTACAGTTGAACATTTTTGGTTATCTGTAACGGTTTCATGTTTAAGGATAATGGAGAACATTTCAAACTGTGTTAAATTGTCAATCGGAGACCAGTCAGTTGAATGCAAGCAGTCAGGAAGGACATTAATTTTTAATGACGCTTTATAAATCATTAATATATATGTATATTCTATAGGGGCTGTCTGGCACGATTGCTATAAGAAAACCTGTGACTGCATGTGCTGGTGGTTCACTGTTGAGGCAAGCTGAAGCTAAGATGAGAGGGGGTGGTATGTTAGACTACCAATAACTAAAGTATGGAGGAGAATCCGTGAGCTCGGTCTGCAAGAATTCGCTTATCATTCAACAGCATCGAACACGGCAACCCCCGGCAACATAAGTTGCTACAGGCAGACATTTTTCGGTTATCTGGGCAGATTTAATGCAGGCAGTAAGTTTCTTTACAGGCTGATTCAAAACACAGGCTCTGTACATCTCTGCCTGGTCCAGCCGTCCCAAATGAGGGTCTGCCCTTAATAACCTTGTTCAGTTGTAGGTGGTCACCTGCATATTTAGCGAATATGCAGTCTGGTTGTGTTCTTTCTGGTTTGGTCCTAGTTACACGTCATGCCCCGTTTGTAGGGGGTGTGTTAGGCAATGAGGGCAATGTGTAGGGATTGCTTTGGACAGGCTGGCATTGGGCAGAGGGAATCGATTTGACACGGGCAGCAGCGTTTGGCCACATATCTTCCTCTCTTCGTACACACCACAAAAGACTTATTGTGGCCCAGAGGGCCGAAGCTTTTGTGTATTCAGGACCCTTATTGTCCCTGTGGGTGGGGGTGAGTGAGCGAGAGAGAGTGAGAGACTCAAACTTTTCCTTTGTCCTGGGTCCATGAGCTATAAGAGTAAGTGATGTATTTAGCTCTGCTGCTGTTGTGCCCCACTCTTTCACTCTCTCTTTGTTGCATCATGTCAGACAGAGCTGAGAGGACGATGGGGGTAAAGGAGCAATTATGCACTGCTGCCTTTTGTTGGAGCGTTGCTTTGGCTTCGTTTGATTGGACCTTTCAAACTGTCAGCGTCATAAACTTTAAGGTCCACTGCATGGTCGTTCTCTCTCTCTCTCTCTTTTTTTTTTTTTTTTTTTTTTTTTCTCTTCACATTTCTGTTTCCTTGGGACGATTCCAGAGTATGGTATGAATTTGCTGCAGCTTTTTTGAGCAGTCGTCAGTAGGCCTGTGCCTGGTGACCTTTTAATACCTGCAGAAATAGCCCAAGGTGACCGCAGAAGTTAACCGTACTGAACTTTCTACATGCTGGTGGATCCTGCTGTAAAAGCACTTGAGTTGCACCTAACAGATCATGTGATTGTTCTAGAAACGTGAATGCTCTGGTTGAATGTGGGTGCCTCTGGTGGATAGGATGCTTGTACAGGAAGCTGTTTATATGGTACAGTTTACATTCTTTGACTGCATCGTTAGGTTTCAGACCTCAGACTATACAGCTTCAAGTTTCTGCAAAAACAAGACTTCAGTGCCAGGGATCGTCTGGAAACGACCAGACTAAAGCATGTTGCTTAGAAGCAGTAGCGTCTCTAAATGAATCAGCTGTTGCCTCTGGAACATCATCAATGATGTTCCTGGAAAGATCAGCAGATGTACTTCCAGAGATGATGATGCTGATATTGCTGATGACGATAATAGTAGCAACACTTATTTATTTATCTAGTCATTTTTAGACAAGCCTTAACTTTGAAATTAGCATCTGAGTTGGGCATTAAGCTATTAAGCACAGATATTTGAAGCATGTAAAAGACTTTCTATATATCTTATCTAAAGCATTTGCTGAACTTTAAGGCGGAAGCGTAAATAGTGGCATTGAACAGCTTCCGGTTGTGTTGTAAACAAAGGCTACTGTCCGCTCCTAACTACACCAATAATTACTGTCTCATTTAAAAACAGCTCCAGCTGACACACTCTGAACACAGGGGCTAGACTGTAGGACAGATTCGCTCATATCTGTGATTTAAAAGGCTAAACTTGCCATGTTGCTATTTCTTAACAGCAACTTGGTGAGGGAATGAAGCCTGCCGGATTTCTTCTCTTCCTCCAAGATGAAGCACAAGTGCTAGGTTCTGTACTCTGTCCATATATAGATGCGAGGTGGTGTTGAGCATAAACGCTCTGCTTTGCAAAACTAGTCACCCGACTCCTCGTGGATCAGACTGGTACGCTCTGGCGCTGAGCATGCTGAGACAGACGGCAGGATCACGTTCCTTGTTAGTTATAAATGTTTGTTCATGGCAGGTTCTGGACGATGTCTGTAGGTTTGTCAGTTGATGGCTTATGTTGGTGTCGTGTAGCATTTATAAATCCTGCCCTTCAGTGAAGCGTTACCTCAGTCACATTTTACAGCACTGAAAACGTTAAAGTAGATGTTTACAGAACTGTTAGAATTGAACTGAACATTGTGACGCCCAAATAGGGCTTTTAATACCTGAAAACTGGCGCCTGGAATGGGTTCCCCGAACGCTCCAGTATCTGCGTACATCCTGCTGTGGCTATTTGAAGTGTGGCAGTTTACTTATTACTACACAGCCTGACTAGAACTGAACACACATCCCAGCTCTGTCTGTGTTGCTAATGCACTGAGGGGGTGTATATGTACATTGCATTATCTCTCTCCCTCTCTCACGCTGTTTGGGGACAAGGCTCTGTGGGAGTGTGTGGTGGGCAGAGAGATCGTGAACATTTTAACGCCTTTGGTTGTGTTCTATTTCTGGAATTAGTGTAATGCGGTGTTTGTCAACATGATAATTCCGACAGTAGAAAATCCTTCCTATGCCTCCTGCATTAGTGTGTGTATGTGTGTGTGTGTGTGTATGTGTGTGTGTGTGTGTTAGTTAAATTGTCAGAAAACACAATACACCAGGAAGCCATGGGTCTTAGCTGCGTTCCACTGTGAGAGCGTTGAAGGCATGGCTGTCTTCGTTGTTGTAATCTTATAAGGTTCATTGTCACCTTTTTCTCCTCTTAATGTTTATATAGAATATTGCGCTGTCATGCAAAACCTTGTAAAAATCTTACAAATGGCAACTTCAAAAACCTGCTTAATTTTCAATGGAAGTTAACATAAAAAGATTTTCTTCTAGGTCAATTTTGGAGCATTTCCATTGGTCCAGTCATCCTGAAATTTAATACAAAGGTTAACGGTCAGATTCACACTCAAAGTGAAAAACCATTGAGATGGTTTTAGTGGGACAACGATTAAATCTTGACGCTAGTTCAAACCTAGTGCCGACACGGCCCGGTGCGTGCCATGGCTCCGGACCATCTGCATTGCTCGCTGTTCATACCGGTTACGCCACCGCCCCTAGAGGTCACGTACTTTAACGCCAGAGTTGTCTAAACATGAAGCTGGAAGCTGCTCTTTCCAGCAGAGTACAAACAAGGAAGAATGGACACAGGACCCAGTGTTTTTATCGGCGATGTCCTGTAAAAAAAAACATCTATTGCAGGAGAAGGCAAACATGGTAACTTTGAATGGAAAATCATGTAAAAACAACCGAAAAAGTGGCCTAGATGCTCTACGTGAGCCTATCATATCTCTGGGTCCCACCCTCACTTCACTTAGTGTTATGACCAGTGATGAGCAATGAGAAATTTCAAGCACGTCCCAAACCTACACCTCCAAACACGGCTATAGTCTATGAAGTTGAGCATGAGACCAATTTCTGCGTCTATGCTGTCCTAAAGTGTCAAGCTTCTTAGAGATCCTTGGCTTCTCCCTCCTCACACTTAACTTTTGTGGATGTCCACAGTCACACACATGCGCACTCTCTCACACAGACGTACACACAGTTCACACCACCGAGGAGCCCTCAGATCCCTGTGTTAATGCCATATCTGGTAACCATATTGTGTCCTGATGATATAAGCATCTAGAACTTGCCTGCGCACATCTCTTTGTCTCTTTGTCTTTATCTCCTAGTTTTATTTCCGGCCCCCCTCTCCCTTTCTGTCTGTCTCTCCTAATCAGCTAAATGTCTGACCTTCATGGCTTCGAGTGTCTGATATCAGCGCTGGGTAAAAATCTTAATGACCTGGTTTGCAGGGTCACTCAGAAGGCTGGAAGTGGCCCGAGCTTGTATTTATTATAGATCTCGGATCATCTGGGATCAGGTTGTCATCGTCAGTGTTTACAGTCAGAGCTGATCCTAGATCTGACCTTTGCTTTGTGCTGTCATTTGTGGTGCTATACATCTCAAAAGTAAACTTCCGCTGGACTAAGGATCGTTCTAGCTCCAAAAAACATGATTTTCACTCTGTGAACTGACCGCCCCACTCACTTTCAGACACTATGTGATTTAAATGAACTTAAATGTATTTATTTGAATGACATTAAATACAGTGTTTTTCATAACAAATCATATCCGCATTTTGAGTGGAAATTATAGTTATTAACGCAGTGGTTATTCTAGACTAGGCTGGACCATTGGCCAAAAAAAGTCCTGTGTTTTGGTGCAGTATGCAGCATTAGCATGCTAACAATTGCTAATCTGAAGGTTATATATACTAAATGGAGCTTCACTCCGTTTGAGTGCTTGTCGCAAGATCCTACCACTAAGCATGAAGATCTGTAGGATATCTCAACACAACGAGTCGTCCACAAACGTGTGTGTGTGTGTGTGTGTGTGTGTGTGTGTGTATATAAGTACATATAAAAATCTGAAATGTATATGGAAAATGTACAACATCACATCTCGTAAACGTCTGTCTCATCTAGAACCCCTAGTTGTAAATACCACTTCACTGGTTGTTACAAATGGTATTTCCCAGCTTTTGGCACCACTCGAACGCGGCATGAGATTAGCTAATTTACCATTCAATAAACAGTCAAATAAACAAGTAAATAATTATGTTCGATAAATGCCGTGGTTAGATCTTTGTGTGGAGCTGCGCTTAGATATGAACCAGCTTAACAGGCTTAACTTAGCAATTAGCAGGCTGGCTAAGGCAGGTTCATATATACAGTATATACAGTAAACCACTTAAAGTAAACAGAATTATGTGTATGCTGTCATTGTGTACTCACTATAACGCAGTAACACAGGGGTTTAGTATAAAAACAAATATAGAACTTTTTATTTTATTTATTTATTTTTTGACGTGTCATACTTTTTATACAAATAAACATAAATGAAGATGTGGGAAAAATGGCTGACCTTTACTCCAAGCAGTTGAGTGACTAAGCCAGCCAAGAATCCCACAGTTGTTTAGGTGAATGTAAAGGGATGCAGTGTTATATGTTGCTTTGTGTCCTCCCTAATTGCTAATTGTAGGTTCTCTTTAATAATCAATTCTGCTCCTTTGTGATTTATTTTGCAGAGTTTGTCCATAACTGCAGCACCATGGGCTGTAAGTACAACTGCTCAGTCACCCCCTTTGGACCCAAGTGCTACTGCAAGAACGGTTACGAGGTTGGAGAAGACGGCAAGTCCTGCAAAGGTGAGCTCAGCGATGGTTCAGATTTGCACAGGTTTGCGAATGATGGGACAAAACAGAACTGGTTAGTGTTCTCCTCTGAGCGTGTTAAGCTGTCCAATTACAGCACTGTCAGCACTGCCCTACCAGCACTGTGTGAAAGGGAAAGTCCTTGCTAGTGGGTGAGAATTATATAGGACTAAAATCAAAGGGGGGGATGGGGTTAAATAACCTATTGTGGCATATAGCAGCATAGCCTAGATACACTATATGTCTAAATGTTTGTGGACACCCCTTCTAAAGAATGCATTCAGCTACTTTAAGTTGCACACATTTCTGACACATCTGACACACACACGGTTTGTCAACTCCCCCAGCATTCAACTGTGAAACAGTGGAACAGTGTTCTCGAGTTGGGGATGAGGTGGGGTGGTTAGGATCATCCAACATCCTCTTGTCTCTGAATGCAATCAAATCCTCAGAACAATGCTCCAGAATCTAGTAGGAAGACTTCCCTGGACAGTAGAGACAGTTACTTTAACAAAAGTAGGATAAACCAATAGAAGAAACTGTGAATGAGCAGGTGTCCCAATACTTTTGTCCATATAATGTATGAAACCCTTTTCTTAGGATGGGGTTTTGTGTAGTGCAGAGTGTGTCATGCTGAACTAGTGTGTGTTTTGTGCTGCAGATTTTAACGAGTGTGCAGTGTATGGCACGTGCAGTCAGACCTGCATCAACACTGATGGCTCCTACACCTGCAGCTGTGTGGAGGGCTACCTGCCACAGCCAGACAACCGCTCCTGCAAGGCTAAGAATGGTATGCACACACATGCTCTCTCTCCCTGTTTCTCTCTCTCTCTCTCTCTCTCTCTCTCTCTCTCTCACACACACACAGACACACACACTTATTTCCCACTATTCTCATTCTCTCAAAATGCAATGCCTGATAAACTGAGTAGAGATAGAGTAGTAAGACACTGCAAAGCTCTTTAGTCCATCAGGAGAGGTTCAGGTTGAGGTCCAGGTTTCACCCATTGTGAAAAATATAATATCTCCTTTTTTTTGTGCAGACCCTGTGGACCGTCCTCCCTACCTCCTGATTGCCAACTCGCAGAACATACAGGCCACCTCTCTGAACGGTGCCAACCCTGTCTCCATCAACACCCGCAAGACCACAGCCATGGACTTCATCTACGCTGAGGAGACGGTCTGCTGGATCCTTGTAGGAGACACGTCCGGTGGCACACAGCTAAAGTGCGCAAAGTTCCCCAACGCCAAAAGTTTTACTGACGAGAGGACAATCAACATCTCCCTCAGCCTGCATCGTGAGTACTGCACGTACACGTCTTTGTGTTGGTCCGTGTGCTCCCCTAAAGGGACGGAATTCACAGATTTAACGGTTGCCTTTACTGTAGTACGTGGGAAACCAGCTTAAGAATGTAAGGCTTGGTGTAGTGTTTATACGCATACCCAGCTGTGGCCATGTGTAGGGTTAATGTGTTAAAGAAGTACTGTGTGTGGGGGGTAAAAATAAATGAACACAATGATTTACCACTGACCCCAAATGCAGTTGATCAAGCATTGATAAGGCATGTTTGATACCTGAAGTGTGTTTATTTAATTTAGAACAGGAGATGCTAGGAGAATATTGCTAACAAATGCTAGACTTGGACTGTCACCAATCGCATCTCTGTAAGTGTATGTCCAAGAACATCTCTCAGCCCACTCAAAACACCTCAAATCTTCATTTGTTCGGCACAGACAATAAAACAAACAAACAAACAAACAAAAAACTCTTCTCTACTGAGCTGATCGGTGGCGTTGCCATTTAGAGTAACATAATATCTTGTATAGTTCTGTGCAAGGCAACCAAAAATTTCATAGCAGTCTGAAAGCACAATAGTGCTACACAACAGGACGATATGTAGGTGATAATGTAGTTCTGATTTTAGCATGAATGTTTAAATAGAATCTATTCATACAGTTTTATTAATAATAATTAACTACTTAGCTTTTTGTTAGACCTTTTTTAACTAAGACAGGAATTACTTTAATAAGGTGTTTGTTAGAAGTGTTGCCCTGTTTTCTTCTATTTTAAATTAAAGAAGCAAGTGTATTATATCAAACATGTCTTGGGGTCAATAATCAGATGTTCAATTTATTTGTTTTTTTTCCCCTCAAACTAAAGGTAAAAAAGGTGCACGTATTTGTCACTGTACAGTGTACACTGTACAGCGAAATGTGTCCTCCGCCTGGTAGTGAACACACACTCACACACACACACACGTGTTAGGGGCAGTGAGTACAGACACACACCCAGAGCGGTGGGCAGCCAACTCCAGCGCCCGGGGAGCAGAGAGGGTAAAGGGCCTTGCTCAAGGGCCCAACAGTGGCAGCTTGCCGAGCCCGGGAATCGAACCCACAACCCTGTTATCGATATCCTGGCGCTCTAACCGCTGAGCCACCACTGCCCCAACTATTCCATTAAAGTAAAAATCTAACCAGGCTAAATTTAGTTTTCTATCGACTCACATTTTAATTTGGTGACAAATGAAATGAACGCTATTTTCCACTGATTCTAGATGCAGTCAGTCAGCCAAGACATGTTTGGTATACGATATGTGCTTCTTTAGTTTAGAATGGGCGAGGATAGGCTAACACTGCTACCCAACACTAGATTTTGATGGTCACCAATATCATTTTTGATCATTGTTTGATATCAGCCATGTGCTCTTTTGTTTAGAACAGGACTTGGTAGGCTAACATTTTTAGCTCTCACCCCAACAGCTTTTATCGAAAAATAATGTAAATCTTTTGTACATTTATTTACGAGGTTGGTGACAGTCAAGGTCTAGTGTTTGTTAGCAGTGTTAGCCTAGCATCTCCTGATCTAAGCTAAAGGAGCACACATCAGATATTAAGCATGTCTTGTCTGATCCACAGCATCTGGGGTCTGTTATGAATCATGTTTATGAATCATTTTTTTTTTTTTTTTTTTTTTTTTTTTTGGCCAAACTGTTCCTTTAAAGCTACAAAACCTACCCAGGCTAACTTTCTGACGACCTATGCTGAAGGAAGCCCGCTTTTTCCATGCCGAAGGAAGCCCACGTTAGTTCATGACCCCTGTTCTCTGGCATGAAGTCTTTATTAACTTGCTAGTGTTGTATTTCTAGCTGTGATTGCTTAAGACAACACACAAAGCTAGATTTGTCAGTCATGTACAAACAACTCTGAATGCTGTTTACACTTTGCAGCTGGTTCGATATGTGTCATGTCAAAAATGGCCTGGAGCTTTCTCCTGCTGTGGAGACCTCGGAGTGGCCCTCAGCTCCTAGATTACCATTTTGTGGGAGTAGTTTCTTCTTACACGGAGTTGTTTTAGTACACTTAATCCCAGATTTGTGCAGGAAGTCTCAACCTTCAGCTGCTGGGGCTAGAGCGTGTGAGTGTGTGTCCTGGGGTGAAGACGTGCTAATCCAGGCAGGACTGCTCCCTGAAGCATTTCCCTTGCGAAAGAAACGAGTCACATGCTGACATGGTGCTAAGTCATATACCGACCTGCATACCACAATCTGCTGCTGCGTCTGTGCATGTTTGCAGAAGAACCAGAGAGGGGAAAGTAGCTTGTTTTGATGTGGTCACATCAAAGCTATTAAAACCTTGAGAGCGTTTGTCTTCGACAAACCCACAGGCACTGGGGTTGTGTCCCCATCGCGTACCTCACCCCTATATACGCTGTATAGTATTATGAATAGTGTAAGTTTGGCAGGTTAGTACACGATATATTAACAAACTAAATAGTTTTTGGACTTGAAGGAAGTGATATAGCTTTGCAATGCAAACATAGATCACTGCCAGTTCTCGAGTAACTCCTTTCTTTCCGTTCTGTGCATTGCACTGTGGGATTACCATACACAAAGTATGCATTACGGAAATTTGAGTATTCTTAACTTTTGGACTTCTACAATACATAATATATACTCAAAAACTAGTTAGCATTGCTAATTGTTTATGGTATTGATATGAATGTGTTGAGTACAGAGTGAAGCAGAGTACAACTCAACTCAACACTTACAATAGTGTTCTAAAATCTGGAATGGATGCTTTGAATTTAATAAATTGCATTTGGTAGCAGGTAAACGTTTTAAACAATATGCTAATCTTGTGCTAATAGACCTCAACAATATTCAGATACTTTGAGTTTGGCTTTAAGTTTAAGAAGTGTTTCCACCCTCAATGTTCGCTGGTCTCCTGCCCTCTCAGGACTTTGGTTCCTCACTAAGCTCATCTCCACATCTCCAATCAGAGAGGCTTTTGCTTCGTACGTTGCCATGGCCACCCACTGCTGCCTAATAGTCTTAATTACTTAGTTGAATGTCTGTTATGAGTTGCTGTTAAATGTAAATATTCATCACTGTTGGCTTGATGCTAATATAGCATTACAAACTCCATCAACAGGCTAGAGGAAATTAGCGTTAGCATTAGCATTTAAAAAAAAAATAACTGATTTAAAACGATCACCAGAGAACCAATGCTTTTTATTTCGATATAAGATAAAAGATGCTTGAGGCTTTCATTCTTGTTGGATACGCTATGTTTTTTTCAGAGTGAGTGTGCAGCCTCATTCAGATCATAGTTAAAACAGTAAGAACTTCTTTATGCTTTTCACGATCTACATTTTTGACCTTAGAACCCATTCATGACACATCCGGTTAAATGCCACAGCGTCAGTCACGCATCATGTTATTCATAGAAAACAGTAGACTGTAGAAAACCAGAAAAGGCAGCCACTAGACTAAAACAGTATCCAAAGGTGATTCACCACCGACGCTGCTCCAACAGGCTTAGTGAGTGTCCAGGAAAAAAATAAAAAACAAAAAAATACAGCGCTGGGCGTTCAGACAGTGATTGGCGTTTAATACCTGCCATGATGCTGTTGGGTATGGAATACTGTGATACTTCCCTGGTTATAATTAGCAGTATAATAAAATGCAGAAAGAGTCTGAAAATCATTTATTTTAGCTGTGTCCAGAATAATGGACTGAGTTTAGGTTCTGAAATGACCCAGAATTCTGTATAATCTGGTGTCTAGTTTTTTAGAACTAAGTTATTAATGAATGAAAACTGAGTGATTCCAAACATTTGAACAACTCAACCTTTTTCCTTTTCTTTTAAAATGACCCTTTCCGTAATACAGGGTTTTCAGAATCGGAATCTTTATTGACCAACTATGTTTACACGGATATTGCATGTTTTGTAACTGAAGCAGCCATGATTTGCAGACCTACCATTCAGAGTTTGCCTTTCACTCGTCCCTCTGAACCGTAGCCTGCTAAGTAGTGTATGAAGTTGTTGATGTTTGACTGGATGCTCTCGTGTGATGAATGAGGCCTAAAAGCTCATTTAGACTAAATACTGGCCGGCTGCAGAAAGGTCATGGCTGTCTAAAACACCACCCACCCCTTTTTTTTTTTTTTTGGCCGTATTTCCCTTTTGCAGACTACATGTGATTCTAGAAGCTGTTAGAATGGTTGCTTGATGCGGCTTTAACGGAATAATCAGAACTAAAATGTTACAAATGCTTCAATTTGTTTTTATTGAATAGAACTGATCAAAATAAAAAGAGGTATATTAAGAGGTAATAAACACAAAAAAAAATTATATTGTAGACTAAGTTATAAATTAATATTCACTCATGGGGGAATATATATATATATATATATATATATATATATATATATATATATATATATATATATATATATATATATATATATATATAGAAAGACATGCATTTTTTTTCTCACTGCCTGACATGAATTTAGAATAAACGTTTCCTGTCTTAGGTCAATTAGGATTACCAAAATTATTATATTTGCTAAATGGAAGAATAATGAGAGATTACTATGCCTATAAACAATTTGGGACAGCCCATAGGATGATGATGTCATGGTGTCAGACAATGACAGGAAGAACACTCGCAGAGATGGAACTAAGCAAGATTTATTAAAACACAACAGGGATCCAAAATATTGTGCAGTGAAACAAATGAAGAGCAATTTAAGGGGCAAAACTGGAACACAAACAAAACAGTGAAAACGACAAACCTGGGTCTGGGAGGAGCAGGAAGCAACGGGATAGATCTGTAAACTACCAAGATCATAACATGGGAAGGGGACAAACGAAAACCACAAGCCTAGCTTTGAAAACAGGGGAATAATAATGAAAGTAAAAGTATGCTGTGACTGCCCCGTGAGCTTGAGCCGCCAGGGAGCATGAACTGGACGTGACGGAACGCACTTGATCACACCACAAACACGTGCAGAATCAATTACCAGCAGTGGCTAGCTGTAGGGAGGCTCCTTAAACGCTCCCAGTCCCAGGTGCAACACATAAACATGAAATGAACACAAACGAGCCGGAAGTCCTTTTATGGGCCTGTGGGCGGCGACCTGGGGTTGCCCCATGACCGTCGTCATGTCTTTGGAAGCTTCTGATAGGTTTATTGGCAACATCTGAGTTAATCAGAGACACACCTGTGGATATATTTTAAGGCACGCCTGAAACACACTGCTTCTTTGTATAACATCATGGGAAAGTGCAAAGAAATCAGCCACGATATCAGGAATTGTGGACTTGCACAAGCCTGGCCCACCCTTGGGTGCGATTTCCAGATGTCTGTACAAACAAGGTGGAAATGTCCAGCCATCATACCACTTAGGAAAGAGACAGGTTCTGTGTCCCAGAGATGAACATGCTTTGGTCTGAAATGTGCCAAAATCACCCCAAGAACAAAAGCAGAAGACCATGTGAAGATGCTGTCTGATGCTGGTAAGTGTGTGTCATTATCCATAATGAAACGAGTACTGTATCGACATGGGCTGAAAGGCCACTCTGCCAGGAAGAAGCCATTACTCCAAAAGAAACATAAAAAAAAGCCAGATTAATGTCTGCAAATGATGCAAATGTAAAATTGAACTGTTTGGCCATAATGACCATCGTTACGTTTGGAGGAAAAAGGGGGAAGCTTGCATCCTGAGAACACCATCCCGAGTGGCAGCATTATGTTGAGGGGTGGTTTTGCTGCACGAGGGACTGGTGCACTTCACAAAATAGATGGCATCATGAGGAAAGAACATTATGTGGAAATACTGAAGCAACATCTTAAGACGTCAGCCAGGAAGTTAAATGGACAGTGACCTGAAGCATACTGCCAAACTGGTTACAAAGTGGCTTAAGAATAACAAAGTCAGTGTTTGGGAGTGGCCGTGACAAAGCCCCCGATCTCAATCCCATTGAAAATCTATGGGCAAAGCTGAAACATGGCTCAGTTACACCAGTTCTGTCAGGAGGAATGGGCCAAAATTCCTACCGATTACTGTGAGAAACTTGTGGAGGGATATTCAAAACTTTTGACCCAAGTCATACAGTTTTAGGGCAATGGGACCAAATACTAATGAAATGTATTTCAACTTTTGACTTTGAAGAAAGTAATAAAAATTGCCTTAAAAATATAATTATAATAAATATAAACATAAAATATAATTTTGGTAATCCTATTGGACCTGGAATGGGAAAAGGTTATTCTAAATTCATGTCAGACAGTGAGAAAAAAAATGCATATATGGCTTTTTATGTAGTGTATGTAAACTTCTGTTTTCAACTGTGTGTGTGTGTGTGTGTATATATATATATATATATATATATATATATATATATATATATATATATATATAATATAACCCTCAAATTCAAACTATATTAAGTTATCCTGAACACTGTACAAGAAACCCTGGGCCACTGTCCTTATTTCAACCGTGGAAGGGCTGTCTCATGCTGGCAGAGTGCTCGGGACTGCAGTGCTGCTGAACTGTTTAGGGGGCTGAAGTATGGAGAGCGAAAAAGCTGCACAGAAGCAAGGGTCCAGATAAGGATAGCGATGTACCACTGCCTGAGCCACAGATGCATGCTGGGAGAAGACTGGGCTGGTTGTATGGCGAGTGTGTAAGGGCGAGATAACCAAAGTTTCTCACTGTGTGTGTGTCTAAAACTTGGCCTGATGCTGGTACTCATTTCAGTCATTCTCATTCCCTTGCATATTGCATTTGCATACTCCAGCATCATGGTTACCTTCAGCTCCCTCAGTGTCCTTCCCACTCACACCTACAGGAACAGAAGTAGTGTAATCTCCGTCTGCTGGAACCCAGAAGCACAGCTTCTGCCGTAATATATATTCGGTAAAAGTGTGTTTCATAATCTTAAATAGATTTTAAGTCTAAAAATCCACATGCTTCATCACCTAGCCCAGGTGCAGTCGATCAGATAATGTGAATGAATGGGAGATGCTAGGTTAACATTGCTAATCTTTTCTTGGTAAATATACACAAAACTTTCATTTATTAAAAAGTTAAAAAGCAAAGTTTTTAAAATTGAGTACATTTGCATGGATATACCTTTTTTTAACTCCATTATTATCTTACTGTCCTGCTTTTTGGTGATATTCCACTTTTGACCTGGAATGCAGTGTGGAATGATACCACATACTGTTCTGAGGTACATACTGTTGGTACCACCTACACCTGCTTTTTATAGACGTTCTTTATCTATAGACATTCTAAATCAAGTGTTTATCACTGTTAGCCTTCGATTGGACTAAAGCATCACACTTCAGATAGCAAACATACCTTGTCTAAATGAATACTGTAGAGATCCATGATAAATCATGTTCATTTGTTTCTTTAAAACTACTAAAGTAACTAGTCGCTTAATAGTTTGAGGTGCCTGTACACGAATAGTGAAATCACTGTTTGGAAAATGCCAAAATATACAGGCTAATGAATCAGCCATCATAAATTTAAAGGACTGTCCAATCACAGTTTTGCTTGCATTTGTCAAGATGTAAATAAAAGATATAAATAAAAAAACATTTTGTTTTGATCATACACAACATGAATCCTATAACAGTATTGTTTCGCCAAGGAAGAATTGTTAATACGTAGACTGAAAGGCTGATTTGCTAAGCTGTTTACTCTATTTGATGTTAGCTACTTTCAGTAATAGCAGATCTATAGAGTTTATTTCTTTTATAACTTAAGAGTTTAGAACTTAACATTTTTGCACATTTGCACCATTAATGAGAAAAGACCTATTGTAGAAGACCATTGTTGCATTGCTTAGTAGCTTTTAGCTAACCTGAGGTATCAAAATGAGTCGAAATATCAAAATTGCTACCTAAGCCACACATGAATGTGAAAATGATGCCTTTTTATTCTTTATTATTTATTTCCAGCAAGACAGACAACGAGACAACAAACGTTTAAATAGACATTTTTTGGACATTAGTAATTCCATATGTGATATTTCCTTTTTTTTATATTGCAATATTTCATTTTGACGTCGACATTAATTGTAAAGTGTTATGGAAAACCGTTCTATAAATAAGTGGGTCCAAGCATTCACTCATACATAAGTGTGGGGAGGCATGTTAGCAGATGCACTTTGTGCTACTGAAGAACTTCAGAAGTCTATAAGAGTTGCCTCTGTGCTAGCCCTGTCCAGCATGACCCCGGCACATGCTAGGCAGACCAAAGGAAAAGATGACTCAGACGCTTTTTGTTCCAGCCTGTCCCATTTTTGCTTTTGCGTTGCGGAACTGAGCCCAGCTTCAGGGAACAGCAGCCAAGAGGCGAGAGCCAGCACCACTGCCCTTCACGTATGAGTCAGAAGTAGGAACGGACAGCAAACTGATGCCAGTAGTGAGATCAGACAGTTTTGGGGTATTGATTTATGATTCAGTGTGACCTTCTAGACTGCTATAATTTGGGCTTTTTTTAGGCCATATAGTTGACTTCATGTTTTAATGGTGTGTTTAGGTACTCTCTCCAGTAAAACAGAGAGATTTCCCCCAAAACATGGTTGTTGTAACAACATTGTTGTCAACATTGAAATGTAGTCCCTCAGAACGTAATGATGGTCAGTAGGTAGTCATAATACCATATAGCAACGTTACTTAATAACGAAGCTATGACTGCCTATTTGAGACGACGCAAACCGCACCGCCTCTTGACAACATTGTAACAATGTTGTGTGTTTGCTGGAATGCTCAGATTTTACATGTCCAGGACAGGAGGCTTGCTCAAAATATGCAGTCAAAACTGCATATTTGTTAAATGGTTCCTCACTGCAGACCTCTAAACTGCCTCTTCTTCTGGAAATGCTCCTCGCTGCAGTAGATTGTGAATAATGTCCGCTTATGGCACCTCTGACTCAGTGGCACAGCGGTAAAACATAGGATCTGTGGAACAGAAAGTTTATGAATCAAATAGATTTAAAGGTTTAAAATGCTAAAAGTAAGCATCAGGTTACACATGTAATAATAAATATTGACAGTTATCAATATCAAATTACATGGAAAATATCCCCAGTGTTCTTGGCCACATCACCCTAGTTAAAAAAAATTGGTCTGTCTCGGTACGCTGGAGCCCCCATCTGCTGCTGTGGTTTCAGGCTGGAGTGGGCCCACCAGAGCAATCCCCTCAGCACGCACTGGTTCTGTGACTCAGCCTCCAGTCTGTCTCCGAACCTCAGAGGGCTGTCTGCCAGAGCACTCAAAAATGCAGCTCAGTGAGAAGAGAACACCAGGTCTGGCTCGAGATTCCAGTTGAGGCTCTCTGAATGTCTTCAGGTCCTGGCCGGGCTTGGCTAAGGCCAACTTGGCCATGAAGTGCTCCAGATTTGGTGGGGTTTGATGCTCCTCTCGCCCTCAGAGTCGAGGCACATGTGGCACTTTGGGCAAATTGCTCCCTTTACTGAGCCGCTAAAGCATGGTGCTCTGCAACAAGCCAGTCCTGCAGGGCCTCAAAACAATTGTTCGGTGCACTGCACATGGCATGATGCATGTCATGGAATAGAAATGCAGGTGAAGTTTGTCTGGTAATGGTTTTATCCTATTTCAAGTGCTAGTTTGGGGAGGGGGGGGGGGGGGGGGGGTGGATCAAACCTGCAACCTCATAACCCTAAATGTGCTGTTTGCTCTGTAGCTAATAGGCTACTGTTGCTGACAAGAAAATAGAGGCTTATACTCCACAAATTGGCAAAATGAACAATGGGCAAGAATGGGCGAGAAATTGTGTTTTAGAATTGCTGTTATAACCTTTCTTAACTTCTGCCTTATAACTTGGATATGATGTAGCCAGGTTAGCTTTGAGTACCCACTCGCTGCCCAGGATTTAACTTCCCCGGCTTTAGCCACAATTACGAGGCCTGGCTCATATAGCAACCCGTTTGCAAGACCGTAGTATGTACCAAACTCTTGTTATTCAACTTCACCAAGACAGTTTTCCATTCTACGACACTTAGAAAATGTTCAAGCTGAATGTAAACATGTAGGCCTGTGTAGGTTCATTCCTTTATCATAGCATGCCATTGTGTTTTTGATGTTCTCAGCGATAAAACTACTGCATTTCTAAAGTAAACCGAAAGCTTAGAGAAGTATTAAGCGGGTCTGTGGATAAACACTACCGCTGCATGTCAGACTTTGAGAACCCCTTGCCTTCTGCAGCACTGCTGAGAAGTAAAATGCACGCACTATTAAATGCGGGTCATGTGTTGTGCTGAGCCCATCAAACAAACGAGTGAATGAATTGCAAGGCCAGAACGGTTCGGCGACGCAGGCCGGGAGTTCTCAGCCAGACCTGAGAGCTGATTCTGATTCCTGTGCTGCGCTGCATTCCTCCCGCCTTAGAAACCACTCTCTGCCTGCTCTCCTGAAGAATGACGCAGGGATTTGACTGAGCGCTGATTGTTAAAACACATGCATGGGCTTCTCTGTGGCTCAGCCAGACGCTGGGAGTGCTGGAGAAAGTTCCAGAAGCATTCCAGCCAGCAGGGAGGAATATGAATTACGCTGAGACCAGCTTGTGAACCCAGCAGCTTGCAAGATAGCAGTGCCAAGACCTGTAAAAAATAATAAAACAATGAAGTCTAGTGTACAGACCAAATGAACCAGTTCAGTACCACCAGCTCAATTCAGGCTTCAGGTTGGATGCAATTACATACCTTTTGTCTATTTTTTACATTGGCAAGTCTCTCTTAATATTACCCTCATAGCTCCGTCATAGCCTACGTTGGACTCCGAACTCTATAATTAGCTCTATTCCTGTGAAATGGCATGTGGACCATATGCATGACTAAGAGATCAGTGCGTCCAGCTACGAATTGATCCGTCATGAAGAACGGTGGGACTTGTTCCCTGCTATTCCTTCACTCTGAATGGACAGAGGGCAAGCACACTGGAACGTGTGGTTGTGTTTTGGCCTGCTTTCATGTCATGCTTATTTTCACAAGCCAGCCTCGTCACCAGGGCACATCTGGCCCGCTCGTCTGCCCAGCAGGCCGCAGCCATAAATCTTCCCATCCTGTGTGAAACTGGGGCTGTCTGGCCTACCCGTATCATTGCCGCTCAGCAGCTCCCCCTACCCCCCAACCCCCTACCCCGTTGTAAACCCACCACACAAACCTTCTAGTGCCACGCACTTAACCTATTCTCCCTGGCGTCCATTACTTGTTGGCTACATTAGCGTCATAGCTCCAGTGCAAACCTGAAGGAGCACCAAGCATGTCTTGGCTAAACTCTCGCTTTAACTGACTCCATGCCGCGCCACTTGAGGCCTTTCTGGCCTCTCTCTGCAAACACAGAGCACAGCGCGATTATGGATCTAGCTGTAATAATATTTTGGCTGAACAGTCTAGAGCGAGGAGCGGAGGTTGGAGATTTATGGCTTTAGTTAAAGAAAGATCAGAACTTCAGCTTCACTTATAATTAGTTGGCTTCTGCTGGTGTAGACTCTGGTGGATGCTGAGCAATTGGACCAGGACACAGATTTATGATGTACTGTTTTTTTTATTCTGGAGAGTCACGAATGAGCAGAAGTTTATTTTGAGGTTACAACTGGACCAGCCATGCTCCCATACATTATGATACATCCCAAACTGCTCCCCTTCCACTCCCTAATACTCTCCCCATCACATGTAAAGCTCCTGACACTGGGAGGGTGAGGACTGACACCTGCCGCCTACAACACATGCATAACCATCCACCGCCAATGCAAAGTCACCGGACAACCAACATGCCAACAAGAAGAAAAAAAAAAAAAAAAAGCCAGGTACCCACCTCTGATGCGTTGGCTAGCAGATGCCAACGCAGGCCAGCATCACACAGAAGTGATGTGGAGGGGGAAAGGAGAGCAAAACATCTACCCAGACTTGGAGAGCAATGCTCTCATACTCTGGATTCCAACCAGCGATCCTAGTTGCAAAACCTTGCTCTACTGGCCTCCTTGTTGTCCTTCCGCTTTCTCTAACCGACAAGCACCGCAGAATGTTTTTGCACTTCCAGTAACCCAGTCATTATACAGCCGAACACATCTGTTTTGTCAGTTAATAGACAGTAATGGGGGGGGGGGTGTATCTTCACTGACCTAAAGTCCCCATACTGGTGCGCCCCTGCTTGTCATTGTGATAAAATAGCGATAATTATTAACGAGTGATTCCAAACTTTTGAACAAGCGTAGTATTTCTGTTCACTGAAGCGAAGCGTAAGAGGGGCATAAAAGACGGGATTCAAACCAGTAGTTAGGTAAAGGCTCTTAACAGATTAACCATATCTGTGATGCGGAGACGCTGGCGAGGGCAACGCTGCCGACGTGAGCCAAAAGAGGGGAAACAAAGCATGGTGTATGTGCGTGGGGGGCCGGAGACGCAGAGCAGAGTCTGACAGACACACAAACCAGATACGTCAATAAACGGGACACCAGACCACACCTATAATGAATTACTGCAAGGTTCTTCAGGAGTTCTTTAGTATAGGCAGTGGTTGTGTACAGGAGCAGGAGTTATTCAAAGCTTAATGCTTCTTTGCCTGGGTAAAGGGTTCTTCAGATTGGTGTATTGGTAAAGTAAAGGTAAAGGTGCATGTATTTGTCACTGTACAGTGTACACTGTACAGCGAAATGTGTCCTCCGCATTTAACCCATCTGGTAGTGAACTCACACACACGTGTTAGGGGCAGTGAGTACACACACACACACACACACCCAGAGCGGTGGGCAGCCAACTCCAGTGCCCGGGGAGCAGAGAGGGTAAAGGGCCTTGCTCAAGGGCCCAACAGTGGCAGCTTGCCGAGCCCGGGAATCGAACCCATCCTGTTATCGATATCCCGGCGCTCTAACCGCTGAGCCACCACTGCCCACAAAGTGGGTTTTATATGAATGAGCATGATGAGCATGGTTCCATTATAGTTACAAAGAACCTTTTTACATCACTGTGACCAGTGCAGAGTTTTGGTCAGTTTGGTGCTGTTGTCAGGAGATCTTGGCCTCCAGTCTACATATAACTACCTGACGTAACAGGGTGGAACAATGCATTGAACAGTTGTGAGAAACTGTAAGAATGTGTTTTATGGAAACACAGCTTTAACACAAGGTTGCAAATAATCTGCATCAACCAACACCCCTTTCCACACTTTTATGGTATGCTTCACACTCCTCGAGCCTCCAGCTCCAGTCTTATTAGTAAACTACCGGTCAGCGGTTTTTGAACACCCCCTTTTTTCCAATTGTCACTGATGTTTAGGCAGTTGAAATCAAGTGAAGAACCTTGGATGGTACAAAGGTAAAGCAGTAAACTGCCAGGACATTTGAGGGGAAAATATGAAATGAAAAGTTGTTTATAAGATTTTTATAATCAAAATGAAACATTAACCAAGTCATTGGTCAACAACTTACAGGTGGTCTGTGCCAGTGGAAGTCTGTTAAGGGTTGAAAATTGATGCAAATAGTTTACAATTTACAAACCCTGAAGTCTGTGTGAAGGCAGTGTTGAAACACCGGTCTGGTACAGAAAGAAGGCTGATGGACTCAAATCCACAACAGCATCTGCATACTCCGAGGTTTCTGAGAGTTAACAGCTTGTGTGATAAGCTGTGCTACAAGGTGTTGTCATTTGAGCCACTGAACACTGGGCCAAGACTCTGTTTCAGCTATCAAGAGAAGGATTGAAGTTACAGGTGGTTTAACAGGTGGGGTGGCAGTAAGAAAGTCATTGCTAAGATGGCAAAACAAGAAAAGGTGCCAGTGGACTATTAATTTATCATTATTTTACATTCAAATTTAGTTGGAAATGTTGTGAGAACATTGAATCCTCAGCCCCGTGTCGTGACTCAAACTGAATGACTCAAACTGAATCGCCAGGCTGACCGCATCGTTACAGCGCCAGTTGTCCAAACTGTGGACCGCTAATGTAGATATGCTGCTTCATCAGAAATTCATCGCTGTCTGTCACTTCCCCTTCCGAAGTGCGTTCCCCGCCTGCCTCAGAGGGCTCCGAGCCTCAGCCCCCTTCACCAGCCTGCTGCTTTTCCCCTTAGCCTCTGAGCGATCACAGATGTTCTTGCAGCACTTATTGTTTCACAACAGCTCCCCCACCTTCCACTCCGTGGGCGAACAGGGCCGGGGCTAAATGAGAAACACACGCCGGTCTGTCCGTCCTCGGCGCTCTGAAAGTGTTGGGACGTTTCTTTGGCCGGATCAGAGGCCCCCGTAGGGGTTTGGAAGTTTCCGGAAAAGGTTTAGTTATGGAACTTTTTTTTTTTTTTTTTTTTTTCTTTTTCTTTTTACTGGAAAGTAAGAAGCCAAGGCTGTTTTTCTTCAGAGGAGCAGAGAGGGGGCGGAAAGGCTTGCGTATGGGCACATGGTGGTAGTAGTGGTGGTGGTGGAGTGGCGGGTGGTGTGGGTTGGTCTGTGTTTCTGCACAAGCATCTGATTTACTGTAATTACAGAGGGGTTGGGACTTCTTATCCATGACTGTGTAAAGAGGTTCCCTTTACCTGTCCTCACTCCAGCCCCTCAAGCAGAGTGTTTCCACTGGGAATCTCA
The DNA here is from genome assembly GCF_030463535.1 of Salminus brasiliensis. Taxonomy (NCBI): domain Eukaryota; kingdom Metazoa; phylum Chordata; class Actinopteri; order Characiformes; family Bryconidae; genus Salminus; species Salminus brasiliensis. Next base: position 29,429,366 of record NC_132891.1, on the reverse strand, counting down.
GTTAATTTCATTTTCAGCTCTTGTCGAGTCTGGTGACTGATTAGAACCAAGGTTCTTTATGGAACCAAAAGCTTTGCCCAGCGATTTACCCAGTTCAAGTCATAAAATAGTCTTTTACATTTACAACTATATGGTTGAATTGAAAGTTTAAATTTGCCAGTTCCTTTACAGCAGCTAACAGTAACACCAGCCAGTAACCGTATAGAGGCCCGAATTCTCAACCCCTGAAGCACCACCGCATCCATCTTTGCTTTCTAATTGGCCCTGTGCCAACCCCTTCTGGACATTCACATTCTTGGAGGGTCTTCAAGAAGCTGTGTAACTTCTGACTCTTACCTGCCACTGAGTGTTGTTGCCTTTGCTTTGTGGAGTGGTCCAGTACACACCTGCTAGCCCACTGCACGGGAATGTGGCTGAAAAGCAAAGTGGAGCAGGGGGCGCATCTTGGAAAAATTTGTGTGTGAGTGTGTATGTGCGAGTGAGGGGAGATGTGGGTCTGGGTGTATTGCGTCTTTCTCGGAAGGAAGTGCAGCGGCAGCTGTTTAAACAGCAGGCAACTCGGGATGCCCCTCACAGCTGGGGCCCTACATAGGCCTCATAGAGAAGTCTGATTGTCTGAGTGAGGGAGCTATAGAGAGAGAGAGAGAGAGAGAGAGAGAGAGACTGACTGTGGAGTTCATGATCATTTCAGAGTCCTTTGCAGAACTGGAGATATCTTTGGTGTTAATTTGCCTTCTCAGCTATGTCCAGTCAGAATTTCTGTCTGAGCCAATTAAGGCTTTTTTCAATTCAGTTCCCATCCACCAGCTTAATCTCTCCCACCATATCACTCTGCCATTTTTTTAGGTGGATGAAGGCTAGAATGTGCTCCCTCCAAGACTTATGACGATTTTTTTGGCAAATGTATTTATTTTTTTTATTTTCTCCCAATTTAGTATTTCCGCTTAACCTGCTCGTTTTTAGTTCCCCCCTTCATTAGCAGTGCTCCCGACACTAGGAGGGTAAGGACTTGTCTTCTCTGATTCATGTGAAGTCATCCACCTCTCTTCAACCTGCTGCAGCCAAAAAGCTTGGAGGGAAGTGCCGGGTCCGCAGCTCCACTGCACCAGCGAACAGACGCCTATGCGGGCCAACATCACTTAAGAGTGGTTAGGGGAGAGGGCGCCATCTACCCTCCCAAACACCCGAAATTGAGCTTTGACATGATGTAAATCTGGTAGTTATGCATCGGAATGAATGGACAAATAGAAATGCTCCAAAATTCTTCCATTGAAATATAAGAAGGTTTTTTTCTTTCACCTGTAAAGTTGCCGTTTTAAAGATTTAGAGTTTTTGTGTGATGGTGACGATATGAACATTAGTAAAGCTGCTTAATGAGATGGATTCGCATTAGAATTAGAATATAGCAGAATAGATGCTTACACCATTCCTTGGCTTCCAACTGCAACATTTACTTTTTTTTTTAAGGGAAACATCTGGGGTTAAGTATTATAAGGTTGTAGTATTTCTCCTCTACAATAATACAGACTTCAGTGACCGTTCACCAAACACGTGTTTGTGTGTATGCATGTTGTACTTTTAAAAACTCCTGCCTGTCTGTTTCTTGTGCGTATGCATCTCAATGCCACGTAAAAAGTGAATAATAGTCTTGTGACAGTGAGTCAGTGTTTGGCACACACAGACAGTCTCTTTCTCTCGCACACAGACACACAGGGACATGCATGCACACTCAGTAATTAACATAATGATCTGGAAGAGAGCAGCCGCAGTCTCATTGCTTTGTAGTCCACATTCACTACATGGATAATTACTGTAAAACTGCGCTTTTGTCTCATCCGAGATTCTGACCTAACCAGGCCCATCAAAGCATCCATAGTTGGGTGGGAAAAGGAAAGTGGGTGTGGAATGAGGAGGCGAGAAAGACAGAATGTGTATGTCTGTATTCGGGCTGAGCGATACCATGCCCAGTATTAAGGAGCTACAAATGCTGATAACCAGTGACATCAGCCAATAGCAGCAGGTTGTCTGCTGTCCATTATGACTGTCAAATATTGTACCCCCAAACAAACAGCAGACCTATTAAACCAGTGATGGGGGGGGGGGTTGCACAGGAACTGCTAGCCTGCTTGCTGAAAATGGGCAGAAGTGCAGTGCATAGCTTTCAGGTGGAGGCTGCTGCTGTTTCACAATGCAACAGGCTTGTGTTCCTGTTTAAAGAGGCTATACAGCATCAGACACCGCTTTGAGCAAGTCTATCTGAGGCTTACTTGTTAGCTACATTAGCCTTGTAACTGCAGTGGAAAGCTAATTTTGGACACCAAACATGGCTTGGCTGCAAATGCTTCCTCCAAATCACGCAAGGCATGTCTGGTGTCTGACGTTTGCTTATTTAGTTTCGCGCAGGAACTGCTAGGCTAATGTAGCTGAAAATGGGCAGAATGATTTACATTAATTACATTAAAGACATTAATGAACATCTTCACGCAGTTTGAAGTAGGCTTACTTGTTAGCTACCTTAGCCTTGTATGTACAGTGCAAAGCCAATGAAGCAAACTTTAAACAGCAGGCATGTCTCGGCTACATTTGAACTACTACAATGATGTAATTTACACTTTTCTCTGAACTGTTTTTTTTTTTTTTTTTTAACCATCTGAAGTACAAGATGAACCATCGCAAAGAGCTAAAATGAGTCTCTCCTTTTTTTCCCTGTCCTCCTGTTCTTAGATGTGGAGCAGATGGCCATTGACTGGCTGACTGGGAACTTCTACTTTGTGGACGACGTGGACGACCGCATCTTTGTCTGCACCAACGACGGCTCCACCTGCATTATCCTGCTAGACCTGGAACTTTACAACCCCAAGGGCATTGCGCTGGACCCAGCAATGGGGTGAGCCTTTTTGTAACACCAACTTGAACCCCACTGAAGACCAGAACTCCAGTCCTGTGTCCACCTGCCTTGTACTTTTCCATCTGGTGTCGGTATTTGAAGGGATGAAGTTAGGCCAAAGACCAAAAGAATACGATATTCTCCTTAACCTAAATTTGTGCAACATGCCTCTATTCAGCCAACAAAAGCATGTGGAGGCTTGTTTGATTCTTTACTTTTGGCTAGCAGCTAATGGAGCTGACAACTAATATAAGTTTATATTGTGCCACTTAGGAAAATGAACGCCATAAAAAGCCATTGCTCTGTCTGCCCGAAAGTTATTACAAGCCTCTATTACCAAAGAATAGCCTCACCAGTTTGTACAGAAGTCCCTGTAGTTACTGAATAATATGACTTAGTGTGTAACACTATGTTTTAAGGCTTTAAGAGGTTAAGAAGTGGTATGCTAGGAGAGGAAAGTGTGGTATGCTAGTGTGCTAATATTTCCATTTTCCCCTGTTTATGTCCATTATTTTACATTTATTTTATAGCAGTGTTATATTTCTGCTCAAATGCTGGTAGAGTTTTCCCAGACATTCTAGCCATTCAAGCTCATTTGTTAGCAGCTAAGCCACAGCCATACCAGTTGTGATTGTACAATGCAATATAATATAGTCAATCATATTTCAAATAGACTTGCGTTTGTAATTTCAGAAAGAACATCATACTGGCAAAATGGGCAACTTCTGCATGACTCTTACTGACTCACAATGGAGCACCTTTCCTCACTTCCCTTCTTATAGTATCAGTTCTCTTAAAGGCCATCTGCCGTGGTTACAATATATGATTGTCTGCAGATTCAGCAGTGTCTGTCCTTTCCTGATTACATAAGATCTCTGTAATACTTCAGATCACAGACATGGTTACCATGAGCGAGCTGGCAAGATTTGCCCTTCAGTGAAGCCTGTGCTCCACACAGATTCCAGTTCAACTCCTCTCTTTGTCCAAATCTCCTGCATCACTATTGAAATGTTGGTGAGAGAGAGAAAAAGAGGGAAGGTAATTTTTGGGCTTGTGTTGTATTGCAGCCAGTGGCCATGGCAGTATTGTGCAGGTGGAGGAAATGATGGATTCCACAAAATACCAGCAAATCCTGGGTGCAGATGCCAACCCATGTGTGTCCAGCAGTCTCCTGACTTAAACATCATCTCTTTCTCCCTCTCTTTCTCTCTATAGTAAGATGTTCTTCACAGACTATGGGCAGATCCCCAAAGTAGAGCGATGTGACATGGACGGGCAGAACCGCACCAAACTAGTGGACAGCAAAATCGTCTTCCCCCACGGCATAACGCTGGACCTGGTCAGCAGGCTGGTGTACTGGGCTGATGCTTACTTGGACTACATTGAGGTGGTGGACTATGAGGGCAAGAACAGACACACCATCATTCAGGGCTTGCTGGTAAGTAGAAGAGTAGAACCGCAACCACCCATGCAGCTGTATAAACTACTGCAGTGCTTTTTTCCAGCTGACTGGAAGCAGGAATTCCACCAGAAATCCTGCTTGAGGATATACTAAAGCTCAGGCACAATTGGGTTGTGCAGAAGTACAATGATCCATAGCACAGTGGCAGGGCCTTAAACCAGGCAGTTAATGCTCGAAAGCCCTCCACTGTGGCTCAGTTCGAACACCTTCTGCAATAAGGAGTGGGTCACCTACACAGCTGATAAGTGACATGCCAACTTTATGAAAAGGACTTAATGATTATGTGGTGTACCGTTGCTAAAGATGGGTTTTAGTGATTTTGGCCTGTTGTCTCCATTACACTCTAAATCACTGTGTTGTGACATTTGTTTGACCTTTTCTCTTAGGTGTTGCACAATGTTGCATACGTGCTCACGATCATGATTAATCTTCTAACATATTTGCACTTCCCATTTCTGAAAATATATTCCTACCATGTGCAAAATACAGCTAACGAAAGTGCAGTGGTAGCAGTACTTTTGTGGTGAAGTTCTTCTAGTAGCGATTTTTGTGAACATTATATGATTATGACCATGATTTTGCAGAAACACACCTCATAAAATCAACTGCCGTTCCTCAGCTGGACTGCTGGCCATAAAAAAAAACACAAATATTGATAATTAATTAAATTAATACGCAATGTCATTACAGAAGCTTTTGATGAAGTGGACTAAAGGTGCGGTTCTTAGCCATGGTCCTGGAGGACTCCCAACGCACCTGATTCAGTTAATCAGCTTATTAACAAGTCCTTCCTGAGTCGAAGGTGGCGGATTAGAGCAGGAAGCACCTAAAGTGGCCATTCTAGGGGGTCCTCCAGGACTAGGATTGGGAACCACTGGAACGTTAAATTCCTTTGGCTGCCTGTGTTTGGTTTCCTGCAGTCATACAGTGGTTAATGTCTGGATGTGTGTCTCTAATCTTTTTTCTGGTGACTGTTTGCAGCCCCCCCTCATGTAGAAACTATTCTCTCGCTCTTTGTTTATTCCATCAGATCGAACACCTGTACAGTTTAACAGTGTTTGAGAACTACCTGTACGCCACCAACTCTGACAACGCCAACATGCAGCCCAAGACCAGCGTGATCCGCGTCAACCGCTTCAACAGCTCAGAGTTCCAGGTGGTCACAAGAGTGGACAAGGGCGGGGCTCTGCACGTCTACCACCAGAGACGGCAGCCGGCAGGTATGATCTTCAGAACATCTCAGAGTGAAGGAGTCACATGGCTTCTGGTTACTTTTCCAGAGTGTAGTTATTCCAGTACGTGGGCTGCTCTCCAGACTACATTTCAGCAGAGCACATATATTTATCAATATATCTGATCTGATGTTTTTAAAATAGTATCAAATCCAAGCCCACTTTAACCCCCTCGAATTTGATGATTATGATGAAATTAATGTTTTTAGGGCACTATTGAATATAAATAGGCCATTTTTCACTTGGCATTTGTAAGTTGTACAGTCGGAATTCCAGAGTTATTTTTTTATGGATTCTTCTTTGCTTTATGATAACCATTTGCATTTTAGTGCACTATTGAGTATATTGTCCATTTTCTGTATCTGAATCGTACGGTAGAATTTTTAGGGCACAACAATGCCCTATAATTCAGAATTTCTAGCCAAAGTCATAGATCATCTGAATGTATACCAAATTGCGGAATACCAAAATCAGCAGGCATGGACAGAGAATTAATGGTGTATCTTGGTCAGTTTTACTTTTTTTTATGGGACTGGCAAACACTGCTGCAGGCTGACAATGATGCAGTGTTGCAGCGCAGAGGCGATGATGCATTTTTCTTGCTATTCAGTAAACAAAATGCAATGCCAAAGTATGAATTTTCATGTTTGTCTCCTATGGCAGTGCGCAGTCATGCATGTGCTCCTGACCAATTTGGAAAGCCAGGAGGCTGCTCTGACATCTGCCTGCTAGCCAACAGCCACAAGAGCCGAACATGCCGCTGCCGGTCTGGGTTCAGTGTGGGCAGCGACGGCAAGTCCTGCAAGAGTGAGTACAGACTTCTGCCTCTGTCACAACCTCTTAAATATCACCACCTTTTTTGCCCACCCTTTAATATCGGCCTTGCATACTGGTCCAACAAGTCATATAAAATGAGCCATATGAAAGTCTCTGACTGTACGGTATGTCTTCTGTGTCCACAGAACCTGAGCATGAGCTGTTCCTGCTGTACGGCAAAGGGCGGCCGGGTGTTATTCGAGGAATGGACCTGCATGCCAGAGTGTACGACGAGCATATCATTCCCATCGAGAACCTGAACAACCCCCGGGCTCTAGACTTCCATGCTGAGACAGAGTTCATCTACTTCAGTGACGCCACTACCTACACCATCGGCAGGCAGAAAATTGACGGCACTGAGAGGGACATCATAGTAAAGGACGGTGAGGCCAAGAAATCTTAGCTGTGTGCAACCAGGACAGACCAGTGTTGACGTTGTTACAATAAAAATATAAGAATAATAAGGTGCAGCAAGATGGCCCAAGAATCTCACATAAATCATGGGTGGAAATTCCTCAAACAAGAACTTTTTTATACATGAAAGAAATGCATGATCCTTAACTTTAGGCCTTTTGGAAATCAGCTCATCTTGTACTTGCTTAACTTTTCACAATAACAAATTTTGACCAGGCCTGCCCAAGCTTTTGTATGCCTCCATAAACATTAGTCGTGACTACGTTTGAACACACCAGGGAGATGAGACGATGGAAATCCCCATGTGCATTTTTTTTTGGCATGTACATACATACTGTAGCCGGCTTCTAAATAGACCTAAAAGCCCTGCTTGTTGTATCTAAACTCAGCAGCTTATACGCCATCCTCACTTTTCTACCCTTTGTTTTTTTGCCTCCGTTTTCCTGCCTCTCTACCTGTCTCCCTTTCAATTCTCTCTGTGTCTCACAACCTGTTACCTGTTAGTCACATCACATTCCCCTTCTCCCTGTAGGAATCCACACCGTTGAGGGAATAGCGGTGGACTGGATGGGCCAGAACTTGTACTGGACAGATGATGGACTTGAAAAGACCATAAACGTTGCCAAGCTGGAGAAAGCCTCCCAGACTCGCAAGGTTCTTGTAGAGGGCAAGATGACCCACCCACGGGCCATAGTAGTGGACCCAGTACATGGGTAAGAAAGAAGAACATCCTCTAAGTACATTCAGCTACTGCACACTATGGACAAAAGTATCACCACCCCATCTCATCCCAAAAGTATTGTATGGAGCGCACACAGTTCCCATGCTCCACAGCTTCTTCACAGACTTTATAACTCCCTAGCCCATGCCTGGCATTAGGCATGGTGCCAAAAGGTTCATGTTTATCTGTTCCAGAGTCCTATTCTAATGGCAGTACTTCTCTACAGGGACTAGATGAGCTGTATGTATGTATGAATTTGCACATCTGTGTCAGCAATGGGTGCAACCTAAAAAAGCAGAATGTGTTCATTATAAGGGGTGTCTACAAACACCATGTAAGACATGTAGTGAATCAATGCTAAGGTTTCCGCTACAGTTGCTTATTTTGTGCTCTGTAGTATGAAGCCCTTTCTCCAAAACCTTTTCTTAGACACTAGCTTGTCTTTTAACCGTGTGGGACAGTTCATACCAATAGAAATGGTCCAGAATAATAATACCATGTCAATACTAATGTGATAAATGTGGTCATTTAATTTATGTTGAATGTTTTCTGCTTCTCTGTAAAGTTTTTTTTTCTGAATCATGAGAATTCTGTTTGCATAATCATCATTGATTTATGTTAAAACAAGGGTGCTGGTAATGAGATTTCCCTTAAAAAAACACAATGGGCCTCATACACCACCCATTCTTAAGAATAAAAAAAAACAAAAAAAACACAGTTTTTATGCAGATTCTGGCATTCACCATTGGAGTAAACATAGCGATATAGTAAAAATATTATGTCACAATGTCTAATGATGGGCCAAAAGTTTTATTACACAATTCTATTACCAAGAAACAGTCCCATCAGTTTGCACAGAAGTCCTTATACACAAACAATACGCCTTAGGGTGTAAAAGCCTTGGTAAAAGCTGTGTTAATGGGTTAAAAACAATTTTACGATACATGATATTTTGACATGCTATCTAAATGCATCAGTAGCGACATTCTTTCAAACTGCTTTTCACCAATATTTTAAATCTGCTGCACCTCATCTAATTAAAGTAGTAAGTAGTAATATAACTCTCTATAATTAATGAAGAGTTCTTTAAGCACTAACAATATTCACAATGTGTTTCCTTGTCTGGAATTTGGTCAGTTTACAAGGACAATGGGATCAGTCACTATCAGAGCAAGACTCTGTTTAATGTGTTTCAAAACACATCGGGTCAGTTTCCTGAACTGGGATTAAGCCTAGTCCAGGATTAGATGGTCTTTTCAAAGGTGAATCGCTATTCAGAATTCAGTGTAGTCCAGGACTAGACTTCAGTCCTTGTCTGGGAAACCGACCCATCATGAATATAACAGACTTTTTGGCAACACTTTTCTCAAGACCAAATGAAAGATAATTCTTAGGTAGATATGGGTGAATGAGGCTCGTTCTTCACCCAGGCTGAAAGATAAAAGCATAATGCGCATAGTTCCTACTTCTCCTTCACATTCGAATTTTACATTTGACTGGTGGAGAGAACACATCTCACACCACATCTCGTGACCTTTGATTTATGAGGGAACACTTTGAACACATTAACATTTCCAAAGGCAGCGGCAGTTATGAGCTTCCTTCCAGAGTCCAGCATGTTTTAATAACTGCCCTTTGCCTCTGGAAAACTGGGTTGTGTCTCCTGTTTTTCTGTTTTTATTTATTTATTTATTTATTTTTATAATTTATCATGCTCAGAGCTCAATTAACTGCTAACTGCCTGATATTTTTTCCAAGTTTCCTTTCCAAGAAATCTGCAAACAATATAACCCAGTTTTGTGGGTTTTTTTTTAAAACGGCTGTTTGTTGTGTTTCAGGATGATGTACTGCAGTGACTGGCAGGAGGACTCCAGAGACGCGAACCGTGGAAGCATTAGAAAGGCTTGGATGGACGGCTCCAACTTCGGTGTCCTAATCACCTCCAAGAACATGCTGTGGCCTAATGGCCTGAGCTTGGACATCCAGCAGGGCATCCTCTACTGGGTGGATGCTTACTATGACCGCATTGAGATGGTGCTCCTCAACACCACAGAACGCAGGGTGAGATTCCAGAAAAGCTTTCCTAATACTTTGTATTTGAGCTTCACAACAGCTATCAAAGGGTGCTATGTAACAATGTAATGTCTCTGATTGGCTTAGACGGTGTATGAGGGGCAGGAGCTGAGCCACCCTTTCGGCCTGTGCCACTACAAGAACTTCCTGTTCTGGAACGAGTATCGGGTCGGGAGCATCTACAAGCTGGACCAGCTCACCAAGAAGGTCACTCTGCTGCGCACCGAACGACCTCCAATCTACGAGATCCGGACCTACGACGCTCAGCAGCAACAAAGTACTGACTGTTCTCAGCCACGCAGACACAGCACATACCCTGCTAGTTGTTGTTTTTTTTATGGAAAGGGGGCAGCTTGAATATTAGATAATACTGCTAATTTAAGTAAGATTTAAGTAAGAGCATTTCCAATGCTACAAGGTCCAGCCCAATCTTGTGCATTAACTCTGACCTCAGTATGTTATTTTTGTAATATTGGCCAATCTTACTTTAGGATAATGTTTTACTATTATAAAATATTTTTTTTAACTACTATTTTCCCTAAAAGAATAAATAAAATGTATTACTATTCCTACACATTTAAATAGTGTAGTGAAAGAAATCCCCAACCAAAACCTAAAATGAAAAGCGAAATTTAATGCACAACTAGTTGAGAACTGGGCAAATAAATATACTACACATAGAACTATGGTAAGAAAAAAGGAAAGTTTTTACTATTATTTATAAAATTGGCTTTGATTGATCAAAACTGTGCTGACGAATAAACGCAGTATATGTACAGTATTGAAACTATTACAGTGTATAGCTTACAGAATAGGTTTATGACCGTGTCAGTGCGAATCGTGAGAAAACGTACTACTTTCATATGAACAGCCCCCCCCCCCCCCCCATTGTTTATCTGCTGCTGCTCAAGCACAGTAAAGTAAAGCAAAGAAAAGACAAAAACTGTGCATTTAACCATTTAAAGCCTGAACTATTAAAGAATTGTCAGAAAATTCTGATTCTTTGCTGCTGGAGTGTTAAAGATAAATTATTAATTCTCATACAGATGTTGTAGATATCTCAAAAGCACAAATTGATGTAATATATATAATGTGCTTGCCTTCAAATGGTTAAACACTGCTTTGTTTATTATCATTGACATGGTTTAAGTGTTCAGTTCTAACACTATGCTGCTTACCCTGATTGTATGCTGACAAAATATTAGCCACATGCATTCACACTAGGTAGTCAAATGCATCTCCAGTTAGTGAGACTGAATTCCAGTTACTATAAACAGGGTCTTTGCAATAGTACAGTTTAAACTTATTTGTTTATTAATAAATACATTTATTTGATAATTTGCATCCTAGACTCCTGTCTAACTAGGATAAACTCTTGTGTGTTCTCTTAGTCACAGGCCAAAATTTGTGCCGGGCCAACAACGGCGGCTGCAGCAGTCTGTGTTTGCTCACACCAGTCGGCCGTACCTGCGCCTGTGCTGACGACCAGGTTCTGGACTTGGACAATAAGACCTGTAAAGGTAAGGAGTAAAACTCTAACTTGAATCAGGTAACACACTTTGCTGGTTAGGCAAAACTGTTTTAGATCACAGAGTTATTTAAGACAGGGCTATTTAAGTCTAAGCACATATTTACATACAGTACAGAGCAAACGTTTTACAGACCTGTAGAAATTAGAATACCAAAAGTTCCTTATCTGGACAGGAAGTGTTTATTTGCTTGAAATAAATACTAATATTAGAATAGATACTAATAACAGTCATACTAAATGTTTTTACATCAATGTCGCCAAAGCTCTCCTCATGGGAGTCTTGTGTTATTTATAGTTATATCTGTGTAAATCAGGTGAGCTAGTGATGGACTTGAATGGCTGAGGGGGGCTTCCATAAGAAACCTGGAACCAAGCTTTGTTCTTCAGTGTAGCTCACAAGATCTCACCTACTTTCTTCAGAATGAGAAGTTACTTACTGGATTTATGTTTACCTTTATCTGTTCTAATGTGATCTGGAGTTTTACAAAAGCAAAAACACTCTTGCCCAGAAAAATTTCACCTAAAGCGTAGTTGCACACTACTGAATCTGCTCTTCTGACTTTTTCTGCTGTGTGTTGGTTATGTTAAGAACAGCTTCTCTTCTTAATACAAGTCCCCTTCATAGTGAGCTGGCTTTTTCTCTGCTTAGAAACACAAATGTTGGTGTTGATAGAAAGATTGGAATCCATACATTCTACAGAATTTATCGATGAGTTTTTCGAGAAATATTGAATAATAAACATGCTCATATTTACTGCAGCTTCTAAGAGTTAAGAACCGTTTCGTACATGTACATTTGCTTTCTCATTGGTCTGTTTGCTCTTGACTGGAGTGTAATGGCTTTAAAATGATTGTGTCTTTGCAGCAAATCCGTCATACGTGCCTCCACCTCAGTGCCAGCCGGGAGAGTTTGCCTGCAAGAATAACCGCTGCATTCAAGAGCGCTGGAAATGCGACGGAGACGACGACTGTTTGGACAAGAGCGATGAGGCCCCGGAGCTTTGCCGTGAGCTTCCTTTCCTTTGTGTAGAAGCAGAATAAACAGGCTTGCTTTTTCCGCTGCATACATATATTAGCTACATGCATTCGCTACCGGCCAATAGTTTTAAAACCAATTTTTTCAGTGTTGTTTGGTCCAGGGAAGCATGCTTTTCTTGTTTTTGCCATTCAAGCAGTGACTTGCTAATGCTATTACACCTGTCAAACCTCCCGACGCACCAAGCCTTCTCTTCACTGCTGTAACTGAGACTTGGTCCAGTGTTGAGCTGTGCTACAAGGTGTTGTCACGTGAGCCGCTGATCACGCAAGCTGTTTGCTCTCAGAAACTCAGAAAGTGGATTTGAGTCTGTAAGACTTCTTCGTGTACCAGTTTCCAACAGTTAGCTGATGGTGTAGGAAACTGTATTCATTACACTCTGGCTTTATCTGTAATGTTGCTAACAAAGACCTACACTTTTAATAGTTACAGTGCTTTATCGGTTTTATTAAGTGTTTTTCTAGTCATTATTAGCAATCCACATGTGCTGTATTGTCTAAATACTGTGCTAGATACTGTACAGTAACACAGTCTGCTCCAATATTGCTTTTATACAGTCAAAAGATTTTTAAGTAATCAGCAAAAGACACCTGAATTGTTTGAATCTTGAAGTAACTTGCTTCCTGTTTTATTTTATGTTCTTAAACACTGATTCCAAACTTTTGAACCATAGTTCACATGTAGCCTGCTAGCTTGTGAGTGCTGGGGTTTGGCAAATACAATTTCTATCTGGATTGATTAATAATAGAGATGAAATGAAGTAGGATCGCTGGTTCGAGTCCCAGGTCATGCTGCTTGCCATCAGCATCCAGAGTCCGAGAGAGCACAATTGGCCTTGCTCTGTCAGGGATGGGTTGATCTCGCCTCCTCCCCACATCACTCACAGTGTGATGTTGGTCAGCACAGACGTCTGTTAGCTGTTGTATTGGAGCTGGGGAGCTGGGCTTTTCTCTGAGTGCAATGCGGTGACACTGTCAGAGGAGACGTGTGCTAGTCTTCACCGTCGTAGTCTTGGGGACTTTGCTAGATAATGGGAGTAAGGATTGGATAATTGGCCTTTCAAAGTGAGTGTTGTTGTGCGTTTTCCTCCCCAGACCAGCACACTTGCCCAGAAGACCGCTTCAAGTGCCAGAACAATCGCTGCATCCCCAAACGATGGCTTTGTGATGGAGACAATGACTGTGGCACAGACGAGGACGAATCCAACACCACCTGCTCAGGTAAAGCATGTTAGACTGCATACATGGTTGTTACCAGTTATTCAAATATAATTTCTAAGGATGGTATGGTACTTATTTTCTTCAGCTATGGAGGTTACATTTAACCTGTTGATGGATCACTAACTGATCACATAGGCCATGACCTGTTTGACAACTAAAGTGTGCTTCTTCAGTTGAGAACAGGAGACGCTAGGCTAAGTGTGCTAACAAACACTGGTCTCAGATTGGTAAATTAATGCCAAAATCTTCAAAGCAGATCTATTTGATTCATAAATCTGTCATGATGAGATTCATGATGAGATTAGTGTCTCTACATCCAGTGTTTGTTAGCAATGTTAGCAGCTGCTGTTCTATACTAAAGAAACAAACTTGATATGCTAAACGTATATCTTAACTGCATAGAGTTAGTGATGAATCATATTAATTAGATTTCTCACCAAACTATTACTTTAACTGCTGTTCCATCATTGCCTTTGTGACAGTAGTCTGTTGGGCTGTTTCCTTTTCCAGACATTTGAAAGTTATGTTTACTGTGCAAAGGTGGTGTAAACTGAATGTAAAATATCCTTCAAAAAAAAGAACTTAAGAGCCTTAACATTGATCCCATAGTGTAATGGATCTGAGATCAAAATGGGGACATCCCTAGTAATTACTGGATCTGGACTGACTGCTTACAATGTACCCTCTCTGTCATCCCAGCTCGCACGTGCCCTCCTAACCAGTTCCCGTGCGCCAGTGGCCGGTGTATCCCTACTTCCTGGACCTGTGACCTGGATGATGACTGTGGAGACCGCTCTGATGAACCAGCCTCCTGTGGTGAGACTTTTGTATCATCCCTCATCAACAAGCTATAACCAGCTTTAGGCTGAAGATTAAGATGTGTTGCTGAGATTGAGTTGTGGTGTAAATGCTTACTTCGCTTCTCTCTCTTTCTCTGATTTTAGCCTACCCTACTTGTTTCCCACTCACCCAGTTCACCTGTGCCAACGGGCGCTGCATCAATGTTAACTGGCGTTGTGACAATGGTGAGTGGCACCATTTAAACCTTTAACATCTTTAACATAACCTAAATAGCTAGTTTCATAGATTCAATGGTGAATACGCTTGTGTTGTGTACTTGCAAGAATCAGATGATGTGATAGCGTAGCGTTACATATTTTTTTTTTTTTTTTTTTTTAATCAAATTTGAGGAAAACTGTAGTAAAGACACAGCATCATATGCTTAAAAACGTCTGTGTAAGAAAGTGTCGGACAGAGTACAACACTGCTATGTAGAGGTTGAGGTTTAATCACAACACAAAATGGACCACTCTCTGCCGACAATCATTACATGTAAACTATTAATCCATATATGCAAAATATCACAACACTTTATACAGATATTCTCTTACACCCCTAATATGCACTGATATGTGCATGGTAGGCCAAAAAGCAACTGCAGTTAATTGGTAACTTTGCTATTTGCGAGGAAACTGGCGTTTCTAAATGAGCAATTAGCTACTTGGGCAGGAAGGCATGTTTACAAACAAATGTAGCGATGGTTAAATTGTTTATTTTGGCCAAACTGTCTCTCTTACCAGTAACGAGCAGCATAAGCCATAAATACCCCTACTATCAGTTATTAAAAGCCCTAGGATAAAACATGAATTTAGCATCTTAGAAATGATATTGATCTTATTAACACTTTGTCATTTCACACAGTAGACACAGCTGGATGGAGGGTCCTTTTTTTTGTGCAACACTTAATACACCCATTTAGAGGTGTACCACATCCCATTTACCCATCCTCTCAGATCCTGGCTGAGTTTCAACCCCTAGGTTTCACCCCCTGCATATCCTGACTGTGTGTCTGTGTGTAGATAATGACTGTGGAGATAACAGTGATGAAGCAGGCTGCAGTCACTCCTGCTCCAGCGTGCAGTTCAAATGCAACAGCGGCCGCTGCATCCCAGAGTACTGGACCTGCGATGGCGACAACGACTGCGGAGACAACAGCGACGAGAAGAGCGCCAACTGCACCAACCAGGGTGAGTAGCTGCTCCTGCCTGGCCAGCCTGGCTTCTGGTCAGCACATCTGGATCCGCTGCACTTTTCATTATGGAAATCTGATTTGTTCCAGGCTCCACTTCCTTGGGGATATCAAAAAAATGCTTAACTGTCAGCTCTGAAATACAGCTTCCTGTGTAGCATGGCCTGAGGATGCTCATTCCGCAGATATTTGCCTCTATCTAGCAAATCTAGGAAAAGCGTTTGGCTCGGTGAGGCAGTTCTAGCTTCATTTTGGTAAAATAGATCATTGGGAGGATGTTTGGGTCATTTGTGATGTGCACGATGTGTTTTTAACATTTTTGGAATGTTTGGTCATCTGCAGCTTATATATTTGAAGCCCAGTGTAATTCTAGTGAATTTCTGTTGTGGTGAACTGTGTTACTA